>NC_056735.1:876903067-877140567 GCF_019279795.1 Protopterus annectens | reverse complement strand
AAAGTGATACTACCACTATAAAGAAAAGAAGAATTACATCTAATGCAAAACATTTAAATGATTTTGCTAATTCTTATCATTTGAATGATATTAATAATCAGATAGAGTCAAAATCATTACCATACACCTTTTTTCTAACAGATACAAAACTTATTCAAAATAGATAGGGTCTTTATTTCTAACCAGATGATAACAGATTTAATTAATTCCAAAATCATTTCATGTCCTATATCTGATCATAACTCAATTGTTTTGAATTCATGATAAAAAATACTCATAATGTTCAGATCAAAAGGATACCAGCATACTTAACTCAGCTAAAAGACTATAAAGAATATATACTTTCAGAAGTACAACATTTTCTAGACATAAATAATACTCCTGAAGTCTCCATTGTCTATGTTTGGGATGCCTTAAAATCATATCTATATGGACAAAGTATCAGATGGTATAATAATAAAAGGAAATCTTGGGATAAGGAATTGTTAGATATTCAAAGTAAACTAGACTCTTATAAACATAATAATAAAGAAAATATTATGGACAAGAAAGTTATTGAAGAAATAAACAAACTAAATGAGAAATACAAAGAAATTTTAACTCATAAAGTTAAAATAACTTTAGAGAATACAAGTTTTGTCTTATTCAATAAGCCCCAAATACTTACATAGACTTAAAAATAAAACAAAAGATTGAATAAACAAAACCATATCAAAGAAATCTTTTCTCTAAGGAAAAGAAGAATGTTTCTAGTATACCAGAAATACTGGATGAATTTAGAAATCACTTTCACAAGATTAACCATAACAACATTAACATGGAACCTAAAGATAAAATAAAGGAGTTTATAACCACAAACATGAATAAAAAGCTTAATAAACAACAGATTAAACTATTGGACAAGAGTATTTCATATACAGAAGTTATTACACAAATAAATAAGCTTAAATCAAACAAAGCACCGGGTAATGATGGTATTATACCAGAGATATATAAAATCCTTTCTAAAACTACATATTCATTAATACATAAGGTTTTATTCTGGCCCAAACTGAGTTAATAACCCCCCATCTTGGCAATATACATTTATTTCACCAATTTTAAAACCTAATAAAGATCCAACTAGATATTCTCCATCTGGATTCAGTTGCACTGTGGTAAAGTTAGCCATAATTTAAACATGGTAAGCTACTTTATGTGCTTTTCCAAACTTTAACTGAAATATCCATTTTAGTTTTATTGTTTCATCATATAAATGATTAGCATCCTGGCATGTATTTTTCAAGGATGGGAGAGAGAGCAGCACTGTGAGGGGGATGTAGCTTGAAGAGCGATTGGTAAGGGGTGTGGGAGGAGATCAATGTGATGTGGGTGTGGTTTGGTGGGGGGGCAGCAGACTGCGAGCTGTGAGTACAAATGTTAAAATCCTGGCTACACCCCTGCTCCAGTAGATGATGGTGAAGGAAGGGGAACCAAATCTGTCAAGGCCAGTAGGGAGCTATGAGGATAACTGTCCTTCCCAGTGACTTTGCTTTCTGTAAAACCTTGGGTATCAATGGAATAGGTGGGAATGCATATAGGAGACCCGAAGGCCAATCGTGTACGAGTGCATCTCTCGGGGAATGTCCTGGAGGTGGTATTAGGGGAAAGTAGTTTCGGCATTTGGTATTGATGTGACTGGCAAAGAGGTCGCAGCAAGGCTGGCCCCATTTGCGGAAAATCAGATCCGCAACTCATTGGTTGAGAGACCACTTGTGAGGCAACAGTATTGCCCTGCTTAGCTTGTCCGCTATCACATTGGATTTCCCCGGGATGTGCGTTGCTATCAGAAAACGGTGGGATGACACAGCCCATTGCCGTACCCTGAGTGCTTCTTGACAAAGGGGTAAGACTTGGTTCTGCCTTGTTTGTTCAAGTACCAGACCACTGACATGTTGTCCATCTGAACTGCAATTGCCCCTAGAGGAAGAGAGTCCTGAAAGTACTGCAACGCCGGAAGTACTGCTCTCAACTCTAGAACATTGATATGCAGATGTGACTCTTGATCCATCCATGTGCCTTGGGCAGTCTTTCCCTGAAAATGCCCCCCCACCCTATCAGGGAAGCATCCGTGGTCACAGTGGCTACTGGGGGGGAGACAAAGGGCCTTCCGATTGTAACATGAAGAGACGTCAGCCACCACTGAAGGTCTCTCTTGCAAGAATCTGTGATGAGAATCATGTAGTGCATCGGTAGCTTTTGGTAGGACCACTGAGCGAAGAGGAGCCATTGAAGGATTTGCATATGCATCCTTGCAAGTGGTACAGCCAGGATTGCTGCAGCCATCAAACCTAGTACCTTCAAGACCTCTGCTACTGTAGCTTTGTTCTTTGATGCCAGTGAGATGACGTGTTGGCGAAGAAGTGAGACTCTTTCAACTGGAAGACATAGAGTGGTGATTGAGGTATCTAACTCTGCTCCTATAAAAACGGTATGCTGCGATGGCAATAAGGCAGACTTTTCAAAGTTGATTGTAATGCCTAATTAATGGCAGAGTGTCAGAGTATATTGTGTTGCCTGAGTCAATTGATGCCTGGTGGTAGCAGTGAGGAGCCAATCGTCTAGGTATGGAAACACTTGGAATCCTAGACGCCTCAGGTGAGCCGTGACCACTGCCATGCATTTGATGAACACCCTAGGGGCTGTAGTGATACCAAAGGGCAGGGCTCGAAACTAGTAATGATTGGCTCCCAGCAGGAAATGCAGGTGACCCCTGGAGCATCTGCTCATCTTTATGTGATAGTACACGTCCTTGAGATCTATGGAGCACATCCAATCACTGTTCTCTAGGAAGGGAAGAATGGACTGAAGCGTGACCATTCGGAACTTCTATTTCTTTACAAATTGGTTGAGTCTGCTGAGGTCCAAGATAGGTCTCCAGTCCCCTGTTTTCTTTGGTACCAAAAAGAATCTTGAGTAAGTTCCGAATCCAACTTGGTCTAATGGGACTGGTTGGATGACTCTTTTTCCTAGCAATTTTTGGACCTCTATGATTGCTTGTTACCTGAGACTGGGTGGAACATCTGGGATTTTGCTTACAGGAGTAGGAGGGGAAGAGAACGGTATGAAATATCCCCTGGAAATGATGCTTTTTACCCATTTATCTAATGTTATGTTTAGTCAGGCTTCTGGGTACAAAGACAAGTGACCCCCGACTGCCTCCAGAGCCGAACAGCCGGGCACCCTTTGAGGAGTGTTGGTAGGGCTGACAAGAAAACTGGCCTCTGTCACCCTGTTGCTGCGGGCCTCCTCTGCCGTGTGGGCGGCGTCTTCCATTATAACCCCCTCCTCTGCCTCTAGAGGGGGTTTCTCCACGTGTGTCCTGAAAGGCTCCCTGTGCTTTTCGGAACCACATTTTCCCTCCCCTAGGGCCCTTGGGGTAGGGCGGAGTAGGGGTAGAAAAATGGACTCCAACGGCAGATAGGGTCTTGCCTTCCTGCTCACACCTGATTAAAGTTTCCTTTACTTTAGGCCCAAACAGTGATGAGCCATCAAATGGGGTGTTGATAAAGAAAGACTTAACGGATTCTGCAAAGGAACAGAGAAGCATCCAGGCTTGTCTCCACAGAGTAATGCCTGAACTAGCGGCTCTACTTGAAACATCAGCTGCATAAGATATGAGACGCGTTGACAACCGAGTTTAGGGTAGCGAGCTGTGTGTTGACTTTGTCAGCAACCCCAGCAGCTACCGTACACTGGAGAGCATCTCCTAGCTTTTTCAGGAGATCTCTTTGCAGTCTCGTAAAATGGGTTAAATAGTTCAGCGATCGCAGAGAAAAAGTCGCTGAACTAAACATGCGTTTCCCATATCTATCCATGATCCTAGAATCTCTGTTGTGAGGATGGATAGATGCGGATGTTTCAGACACTTCCTTTTTGGTGGCTGCAGCTACCACCATGGCATCAACAGGCACTCCTTTGGTCAAAAAGGTTTTGTCCACCGGAGCAGAGATTAACTTATTCGGCTTCCAAGGGACAGGTTCCATGGCTTCTGGTGACTCCCACGCCTTACGAGAAATCAGCTCCATGAGCTCATCATAAGGCAGAGATACACAAGAAGTGAAAGGCTGAGACTCAAAAGCCTTCAAGAGCACTGACTCGTCCTCAGTAGGGGTTTTGGACTGCCAATTGCCCCTCTGACTAAGGATCTCTAATATCTCTGCAAAGGAGATATCCTCAGAGGGGGATTGAGGGGACCCTTCTGACTCATCCAAGTCTGTGTCAGATGTCAAAGACTCCTGTGGGGAGTCTAAGTGCCTCCTCTTGCACAGTGTCTTCCTGGGTACCTCCTCAGTGGGGAGATCTGGGGAGGTTTCGGAAGAGCAGGGGATGCCTGTGGGGCCACCTGAGGCTCGGGGTCTCTACGCTTAGGGGGACCGGTAGACGTAGAAGCGGACACAGGATCTTGAGGGGAGAAGGAAACCCGAACTGATGCCAATAATGTCTTAGGAGACAGGGCTCTCCTTATGGCATCGAAAGCACCATGACTCCGACGAGAAGGGGTAAACGGATCCGGAGGGACCATCCGATCCTCCCGCACCAAAACCATGGGCTCCGAGCCCAAGGTAGGAGCCGAGCTCATCTGAGCTTGAAGCCCCGAAAGGAAGAGTCGGCACCGACAAATCAGTATGACTATCCTCACCGGACCCGTCAGGAGAGTGTCGGCTCCTAGTGTCCTCGGTCGGCGCCGAGGATGTCTGAGTAGATGGAACTGATAACACTGGTGCGGGTCTCGGTTCCATAGGTTTGACAACTATTGGTTCGGGCTCCTTCAGCTCTGAGAGTCCAGTACAGCTCAGAGGAGGAGTGTCTGGTTCAATAGTCTTTGGCTCCGACGAAGTGGTCGGGACCGACAACAATTTAGCAAGTCCTGGTGCCCGTAGTAGCTTCTGCACTAGCCGATCCATATCCATATCAGAAAGGCTGACAGAAGACTTCAAGAAATGCACCGAAGGTGCTGACTGGAGTAGAGGAGATGAGGGAACCTCAGACACCGGCTCCAAACCAAAGGGACACTCGGTTCCAGGGACTGTGGAACCGATGACCCTGTACCCTCTGATCTCTTTGCCTTCTTGGTTTGTTTAGAATCAGAAGATTTTGAAGATTTAGAAGAAGTGCTGACACCTTCCTGGCTACCCAATGCCTCAGAGAAAATATGCTGCAGCAAACCCCTATCTATGAGTTTTCTCCTTCTCTCTAAGAGAACCCTAGATGAAAAAAGTGGCAAATACTGCAGGAGTCTTGGAGGTGTTTAGCCCCCAGACAGTAAACACATTGGACATGTCCGTCCGTGACAGACATTTTCTGTCCACAATCTGGACATTTCTTAAACCCCGATTTGGGGTGAGACCTTTCTCTCTCATCCGAAATATCATAAGGAGACACACCACAAAATTAACCTATAAGGGTTAAATACAGGGCTAACTAAGCCCACACCAAACAATATACTAAACAAGTGAAAATTGTAAAACTAAATAGGGCTAAGAAAGGGCCCAACACTAAGAAAAACTAAGCCAACACAGGGCACTATCTCCGCAATCTAACCTACTTTAAACTATTATTATTTTTAACAACACACACACACACACACACACACACACACACACACACACACACACACACACACACACACACACACACACACACACACACACACACACTAAATAACAATAATCTCTCAAAAAGAGTAGAAAAAAGTTTTTTAAAGCTTGCGATTTATCAAAAATTGTCCGAGCTAACTGGATCACTGAGATCTCTCTTGCCGCGACAAACTAGATCTGAGGTAATTCCAGTAGTGCATTGTGGGATAAGGGGCTTGGTCTCGAGCTACTGGCAAACCTTGAGCTTTGCTATTGGCCGTGTCAGAGCCGAGGATCGGCTCCGAACCCATCAGTGAGAATAAACGGTGAGATTTAACAACTTCACATAGGTTAGCTATTGGTGTTCAAAGTGTGCTTGTCTATGGTTTAAGATTTAGTATGTTGAAATTCAGCATTGTAAGCTGTCGGTGAAATGGGAGTCAGTCAAATGAGTTGTCAGTCAAATGAAATTTAGGTCAATTGGGTGTCATTCAAATGAGTTATAGGTCAAGTGAAGTAGATCCATTTAGATATATTACCAATACATGTAACTCCATACAAACTGCAGAAGCAGTCATTACTGGGCCCATTGCTGGTGCTGTGAAGAGCACTACTGGCAGACATCAAAGACTGAAACAATACTAATTTCATGAACTATAATCGTACTTTGACTTAGGAATGGGGTCCATTCCCATCATGGTATTAGAAACCCAAAAGTCTTGGAGAAATTAAAAAAATGACTATACATGTCACTAACAGTGTTGTCATGCACACTGACTGTGTACACATATAGATGTTGATCCCTCTTACTAAAAGCAGTGACAATTTGTCATAAAGCATTACTTTTATTCAGAGAAATGGTTACATCTGCTTCCATGTTACTTAGATAATGTGTGTAGGAAGTGTTATCCTCTGGCAGTGGAGAATGAGACAACATGCTGTCTGTTGTTGACTTACTACAGCAATCACAGGAACACATATCCCTTGCAGAAAAAACATTATGTAATGCTTTCACATAACCACATATCTCACACTTGTGACATTTTTACAGTAGGTCCATTCATGCTGGAAAAATATCCATGTATTGTCTGCTGTCAGATGCTCATACGTTCAACATCCAAATTCATTGCGTGTTAACATTGTTGGGCCTTATACTGTAATGAATGACTGACGTATCAAGATTATAATGGGTCCATTGACATTGTGGTAGACCTCCATGATCCCTTTCACCACAAGACTGTTTACCACACATACAGATGATGTCATAATTTAGTATAGATGGAGGGTCATACTAGCTGTAAGACTTCCACTGTGGTGCTTGTGGTTCATCCAGATGTCATTAGTCATTAGAGTTGTATAGGTTGCTGTTCAATTCTTGATAAGGATACCATTATATGAATGTTGTGCCATTACATAAACACAATTGTATCTAGTTATTGTTATCAATTTTTATGGAGGACAATGATATATCATCATAGGTTGTGACTGCAAGGTACTGAAATGTTTATTCAGGGAATGTTGTGCTGTGAGTACTCCTGTGGCATGTGCATTGAGTACTGACATTTATAGCATACCTCCACAGATACACTGGTGTTCACTTCTGGGACAGTGAGTTTCATACATGATGGAAACAGCTTCCTTGTAAAAGAATTAGTCATACTATAATTCTCACCATTGTGTGAACAGTAAAGTGTAGCTTGCTTCTGGCATTCTGACTGAATCTGATTGTTCATTTAATATCCATACCACCTACATTGACACACACATTCAATTCAGTTATTTGTGACATCCTCCACTGCAATCTAATGTGGCACATGCAGTCAATACAGTGTCTGGAGAGTGTTTTGCATAATAGGCAGGGGTTTGAATCTGGTAACATCTGTCAGACAAATATGTCACACTACAGTGGCTTATACACACTTATGGGATTTCAAACCAGGTAGGTCATCAGCACGTCTTATATGGTTTGATAGTGTTATATGCTCTTCAGCGGTGTTCTTCCTTATGTAACCAATAAGAGTACGTCTGTGGTGCCCATGATTGCTATGCATCTCTCTGATATCTGTTCAGGCATGTGTTCAGAAAGGACATGATGCAAATGATTCTTAGGTCATTCCTTGCTCATATGTATTACCTATCTACAAGATAATTATGCCTTGTATTGCATGTCATCCTCAAGACTTATGCTTAATACTGCCATTGTTTCCATTACAATATATGGCTTAATGGCAGATGTTTGATTTCATAAACATGTCTAAATGAATGGAATGCAGGGAAACCATCAGGAGATGTGAATGGTTATCTGTCACAACACTTTCTATTGTGTTGCTGGTGCTGAATTGCTTTTCTGTTATTGTCCCCTGTGACTGTATGTGAGCATGCCCAGTATTAGTATGTCAGTTCTATTATACTTTCATTTTTGTGGTATGTAAACCCTGCATTTGCATGGATTTGTGCTTGTTTACTCATCAAGCACCACAACTGTGCTGTTTTAACCATCTGCAAGGTATTTCAGTTGCACTTTTTCCCTTACCAGCACTCCTGTGTAAGTGAGACCCTTGCTTGCAGTTATTCTATTGAGTTTATTCAGCCCTACTCACACCTACAGGTAGTATCCTCAGATAGTACTCACTCTACTATTCCTGACCACTCTTCCACAGATTTTGACAACCATGGATGGACAACTTCCTATAGTTTCTCCTGCTAGTCTGGTTGATATGGGCATCCTGAGACAGTGTAGCAACTGCCTTATGTACACAGACAACCATCTATTACTACCATCTAGTAACACAATATGTGAGAGATGCAATTATGTTAAGAACCTAGAATCCTTGCTGTCTCAGTCACAAGCCAGTACATCTGGCATTGAGAAGGTTGTCTGCACAAACACTATGGACATGACACCTCTAACACCACCAACACCTGTACAACACACTAATACATATGAGGAGATTCTCAACAAAAACATACCTAAACAAAAGAGACCTCCAAAACAAAAACACACATGCACATCACAACCCACAGCATCAAGCATCACACATAGTATGCACATCTGTGTCTCACAGCCTCTAAGATCCAGCTACAAACCCAACATAGTAGTCATAGGAGACTCTATCATGAGATGCACAGATGTGGCCCTCACCAGGCTAGACAAGGAGAAAGTCATGGTAAGTTGATTGTCAGGTGCTAGAATCTGCCATATCATGCACGCACGCAAGTCGCTTAACAACAGGTACTGTTATAACTCTGTCATAGTCCATGCTGATGTGAATGAATTGAGACATACCTCTCTGGATTATATGAAGAGAGACATGATTGAGCTCACTGAATATATGTCCTAAACAGGTATACCTCTAGCCTTAAGCAGCATCCTACCATCACCCAGAATGATGCCTCAATACAGACAGAAAATGTTTGACTTTAACAACTGGCTTAGTTTCTAGTGTCATTCTAAGGGGATCCAATACCTGACAGCCTGGAAGGACATGACTGACACCCCAGGATGCTTTGCCAGAGATGGCCTTCATCTGTCTCCCTTGGGCTTCAGACTTCTGGCAAAGGCTCTTGCCTCTCACCATAGTGCCTTTTTTAGGCAAACGTCATGAGCACAAAAATTACCGACATGAAAAATTCTTCTAAACAAAATGTAAAGATCATGCTGATAAACGCTTGGAGCCTTAGCATGAAACTGCACTCATTGCAAGCATTCCTTGCCCTGGAGGATGCTGAGATTTCTGCAGTCACTGAAACATGGTTAAAAACTGCGAAGTGCACCTCAGCCTTACCATGTTACTCATCCTACCATACTTTCAGACCCCAAATGGAGTGCTATAAAGCCAAACGGAGGTGGAGTTTCAATATTTATCAATGACATACACATCTCCAGGCTGGTCAAATGGTGTGGCACACAGGAGGCACTCCAAGTGAAGTTAACTGTGGATAAAACACATATTCAAATCATAGCTACAGTCTCCCAACCATGGATTGTGATGCCCACTCCACCTATCTGGACTTGCTTGAATCAAGATTCAACCCTATACCCTGATCATGGGTGACTTTAACTACCCAACCATAAAGTAGAAGACCTGTTCTAGCCCAAACATAAATGCCCAGAGATTCCATGACTTCATCAATGTCAATGCATTGGATCAGCTAGTCGACACCCCTACGAGAGGTGGAAATATCCTGGACCTGGTCCTAACCAATATGAGTAGCCAATGTAGCACCCCTACAGTGTCATCCTCCTTGGTAAGATCCAACCAAAAAGTGATCACTTTTGAAGTCACCATCTCTCCTGACTTCCCCCTTGTCAGGATCAAACAAAAAAACTTTTCCATAGCTAACTACAATCTCCTCAGAGCAGGTATAAGCAGCTTCACAGCCACCATCCCTTCAGTTGGAAGTAGCACTAATGTCCAAGCGTACACCAAAAAACTATTAGAGCACCTGATAGCTATATGGAATCAGCAATACCTGACATGACCAAATCATCTTCCTCAAGGAAGAGTTAACCTGTCTGGTGGACAGCAGCAGTAAACAAACTCTATAATAAAAAGAACAAAAATTGCTGTTCAGGACCAAGAATGAGCAGGTGCCAAGTTGGAAGCAATCTCTCCTTTGTCTGAACAAGCAAATAAGGTCACTAGTAAAATCCTCTAAGGCTAACTTCGAGTCCACATTGGCCACATCCACTAAGGACAATCACAAGGCCTTCTTCACATAGATCCCCAATCTCAATGGTAACACCCAAATCTGCTCTGAACTGGTGGCCAATAACACTGCATACACAAATGCCATAGATATAGCCAACCTACTTGCAGACAGATTCAGTGAAAACTTCACCCCCTCCCGTCCTCCCCATCAGTAAACCAGAACATCCCCAGCACTTGCGCCCCACTCCTCATCACCAGAGAGCAGGTCTTCAATGCCATCTCAAAGGCAAAAAATACAGTCTCCATGGGATTTGATAACATTCCTGGCTGTATCCTACATGAACTCAAGTATGAGCTCTTATCTCCATTATGCACCCTTTTCAACTAAAGCCTGAGCACCGGCTTCTTCCCAGCTGAATGGAGGACAGCTACTGTCATCCCTCTACACAAGGGTGGATTGTCCACTGACCCAGGTAATTATAGGCCCATCAGCTTAAATAGCCTGATCTGCAAGGCCATGGAACACATTATCATGGACCTTATAAACAAGGACACTGGCAACCTCCAAACGCTTGACCCCACACAGTTTGGTTTTGTCAAAGGGAGATCATGCCTGTTAAACTTGGTTGAATTTTTCAAAACAGTCACCAAAGCCATGGACAATGGGAAGATAGTGCACGCCACCTACCTTGACCCAGCCAAAGCCTTCAACGCTATTCCCATCTCAGGCATAATAGATAAACTCTCTCAGCTAGGCATCAAACTGTATGTTACCAGATGGGTGGCTAACTGGTGCACTGATAGAACCCACTCAGTCAAAATAGGGGAAGCCACTTTAGTAGAAGACCTGTAACGAATGGTGTACCCCAAGGATCGGTCTTGGGGTCACTACTGTTTGGGATATACTTTTCTGAGGTGCAAGCCAAAAGCAGTGGTCTAGGGCTGACCAAGTTTGCAGATGACTGCAAGTTGGGTGCCGTTGTAAATTTCCATAGTGATGTGAACATCCTTCAAGAGGGCCTTACCCAAACTAATGACTGGTGCCAGAAGCATGGCCTCAAACTGAATACCAAGAGGAAAATGGCATCCCCACTTATTATTACATTAATAACAATGTACTAAGCACATAATCAGTTGTGAGGGACTTGGGCACCCAAGTTGACAGCAACCTGACTTTTGACCATCACATTGCCTCCGTTGTACACAAGACTTTCTACATGGCCCACCTCATAAATAAGGATATTTTATCCAGGAACAAGGAGGTCATAACATCCCTGTACTCCTCCCTTATCAAACCCTTTATTGAGTACAATGCCCCCTTCAGCATGTACCTTACCAAGCACATGCAGCAGCTGGAGAGACCACAGAGGTTCCTGACCAAAAAAATGCAGGGTCTCAAACATCTGTCCTATACAGATAGGCTAAAAGCCCTGTCCCTCTACCTAGTCTCATACAGTCTGCTCAGAGGTGACCTGTGGCTGGCATACAAGGCCATCTCAGACCCAGTCTTGATGGAGTTGCTGTATATCTGTAACTCAAACTCCACTTGCACAACCGCATGCAAGGCCTCAACCTAGTCTGTGATATTAACAGAACTTGTTGGCAGGATAGATTTGTGTCCCAAAGACTCCCCAATCTATGGAACAGACTCCCTCTCCAAGTCAAGCAGAGTACCGCTCTAGCCCTCTTTAACCCGGACAACTGGATGGGAAACAGAAAATACACCCCAGGATCGCACCTGTGTGCCTGCTGGACAGGGAAACAGGTGCTGACTTTGTGGGACATAGGCAAAATTCTTGGCTAGGCTTATAAGGGCCTCTGGGGCAGTAGCCTAGTATCATCCTATGAACCTAAGACATGTTTGCAAAGCATCAATGGCAAAACTGGACTCCTGACATGTTACCCACTCAGTATTGACATTGGTCACTTACGTATATTGTTTGTTATTAGTTTACTATGTATCATTTACATAAACAAACAACACTTGCCACTCTATTACAGGCTCATAGGTGATGAAACCCTTTCTTATTGGTGCTATCATTTCTTTGCAAAAACATGTCCATTTCTAAGTTACCTGACATTGCAGCTGCAAGGTCTTTTTATTCTTGTGTATACATAGTGAGATGGATAATATGTAGGTGCCATCAACTTTCATACATCAGTTCCCTGTACATACATCCTTATAGGCAATGACTGCATTCTTGCAAACTGTTATTTCAAGTCAACCATTTAATTAACATGTTTATCACATTTTCACTCCATTTTGTTGTAATGTAGTTTTATGTCCCTATCTACATCCTTTCTCAGCATGCCTTTTATTATTTATGTGATTACCTGCAGGATTGACATTCACACTAATTATCAGTAGAGCAATCTTGTAGGTTTTATGTCTGAATTGCTTCTTATACACTTTCTTCACATCTGCCTGTGGGATATGGGTGCACTTTACACATCAGCACTCTTCAAGAAAAATCTTGATGATTGGATGGGAAATAGGAAATTCACACCGGGGATCACCTCTGTGGCTCTGCTCAACAGGGCCACAAGAAAATAATTTTCTTGGGTGGCAAAAGTCAGGGTACATTTTTGGCTAGGCTTGTATAGGCCCTAGGGGCAATAGCCTTGTACCTACCTATGAACTTTAAACATTTCCCTTCTCCAGCAGTCAGGCATCATTATTGCACATTATTGTGGACCAATTTGCCCATTTCACTTCTCCTTCTTCTGTATTGTGTACCTGTATTTGCTTATAATTTACATCTTGTTTACAGCATTTGCTTGTATCTGAGCACTGCCTTTATGCAATCTGTTTTGTTTACATTGTGTGGTGCTGCTTGCAAGCATCTTTCCATGGCCATGAACACTATTGCCGGTCAGGAAAAGGCACTTGCATCCATGTAGGTATGACAAGCAGCATGTACATTCAATTAGCGCTGTTGCTCACTGCACTAACATGCTTACATTGTGTAGATGCTGCATTGTGCCTACAAGATTGTTAATGAATCCCAGGGTACATACTTTCAGAGGAGAGAGGAAATGAGCCAGGAGCTTTGAGTTGTGAATATACTCTGTATTTTAAACTACTAGACTATACAGCCTCATAAAAAGGATAGTGGATTTGTATGGCATTGAAGGCATCTGTATAAAGAGATAACAACAGACAGGAAGCATATGAAGAAGAATCTAAAATTCTGTAGTTGTCTGACTTATGCATCCATACCCTCTTTGTTCTCTAAACAAATGCAAGTAGAAGCTACTAACAGCCCAACTATATTTATAGGTATGGAGGTGTAAAAATGACACAAAAAATGTATCAGATTCAGCTGTTACTGTGAATAGTTTTGGACCCTGACACTGTATACAAAAAAACACTAGGGTCCATCCATCTAGAATACTGCAAACTCAGTGAATGTGAATATGATGCCATTTTATGAAATTAAGAATTCATAAGTAGATGGAAAGTTATGACATTGTGCATGCATTATGTGTAGAAGACGCAACTGTAAAAAATACAAAAAAGAAATTACATTCTGATAGGAGTATTCATAAAATAAATGAAAATTGCCTCCCAGATATAAAAATATTTTGCCTGTAATTGATGTAGCACTGTTGTCTTAGGAGGTTCAGCACCTTGTTTTCTGATAATGCTTATCAAGCCAAGCACATTTATATTGTATTTAACCCAACAAGACATCACCACTGAGGAGTGCTTTTTTGCTATATGTGTTTTTTTTAAATACATTTGTTACATTGAGAAATCAAGTTGGGTATATATATTTATATCTTTGTATTAGTAAATGAACATGTTCAGAATGTTTTCACATCCCCTTACATATAAAGGTGTTGTCCTTGTTTCAATTTTTACTGCATTAGTTTAAATGAATATTCATGTGTCCAGTCATACATTAATAGCTCTTCTCTAATAGGCTAAAAGACATATCAGTATCGTTGCTATCACTTTTGTAATGACATTTACATTATAACATATACAGATTATGTTTTGCACCTTTGTTTCTTGAGGCTTTCTGGCTCTTCCTCCATTTTCTGCAAGTACAGGAATTCATTTCATCATTTGATTGGCTACTGCAGGGCTAACAGCAGATGTCTGTGCAGTTCGTTGTGTATCTCAACAGGAAGGGGTCAGTTTAAAAAAAGAGAGTGGATGGCAATATTTTATATAAAAATCAGTGAAATTGTATTATTTGATAAAATAATAGCATTTCCCTTGCATTTATATAGAGGACAAACGTCTGTACAGAAGGTTAGTGCAGAAAGGTACAGATTGTGCTTCAGTGGTTCCGGAGGATAACCAGATAAACAGGTCAGAACAGTGATAAAAATACTTAATTTTTTTCAATTTTTTTTCAATGGGAACTAAATCATTTAACTTAACGTAGTTACAGTTACAAAGCTGAAGGCTTTAGTGATTCCAGTTGTGCAACTGTAAATGTCTAGCTTAATGAATAATAACGTTTCAAAGCCTTGAGTACTTCTTTGTGCAGTGTGCACTGTACAAGTGTTTTCTTTCTTTAGCCTAGTTCTATGGGCATCTTTCCAGTCAGTGCAAAATCTACATTACTGGCATGAATGAGTTAAGCTAGACATTAAGGTAAATACAACTTGCTCAAACAAAGTACTTGAAAGTTTGGGACTATATCTATTCAAGAAAGGTTTAACCAAAGTAATTTATCATTTAGAGGTTTCACTTTCAAACTACCTATAATACTCAGCTCCAGATTACTGAAAGCCAGCATAAGAACAAAATCTCCTTTGTAGCAACGAGCATATTTGGCCATATTTTGGCCAATCTGCTATGTAGAATTTTGCCACACTGCATCCATCTGGATATCATGCTCCCTGAAAAGATTTTTTACAATTATAATTCACCCATGCTGTGTCTGCAAATGATCTATTGTGATCAGTATACTAACCCAATAAACAAAAAACTAAATAAAATAAACAGAAATGTGTCCATCTGAGATCCTTCAAAGTTTTTTTTTCTGGAGTGTGAGGAGGCAACAATCAGCTAGTTAGGGACGTAAAGGATATACAGGTGGTCCAGTTCTTACTGCAACTAGACCTCAGCAGATAACTTTAGCAGATCTATTATAATAAAATATTGTTCCTGTGTCATCCATCTATACCTCTCAACTGTCCAGATTTTCGTAGACTGTCCAGATTCTGCCTCATGTTTCTGGTCTGCTCCTCATAAAGGTTTTCTGGCAAATCTCTGGAGTGATCTGATGAATGAAATCACTAAATAATGACTTAAATTTTAGTTTCAGAGTTCATATCCTTCAGAAAATGTGTGCTAACTCAAATCCTGTTTGTACAGCAACTTTCTAAGTTTATAAGAGCAATATTTAAAATGTGTCCCTATTTTTGGGCCTTTGCCCCCCCCCCCCCCCCCCCATTACTTCAGGCTTTGTCCAGATTTCTTGCACTAAGAGCTTGAGAGGTAAGCAACCATTCATCACATCATTGCCTGGCTTTTCACAAACTATTTCATAAATATCTAAAGCTACTGTTTTTATAGTCAAATTGATGTTAAGGGTCACCTAGAAATGGCATGCAACAATGAACTTGATGTGATATAGTTATTTATGAAACGGAGAGTGATTTTCTCTATTGCAAAATTCTAATCTTTGCATCTCACATTTTTACCAATGTTCACTAGTCTATAACACAACAGCAGCTGAAACTACAGAGATCAATCTATTACTCCAAATGCAATAAATATTTATTACTTACATATAAACTGTTTGAAGTAGACCACAACTTTTCTTACCAGATGGCTCAATAAAATTGGGATCTGGCTTAGCATCTAGCAGTTCTTCATAGCCTTTGTACTTTGTCAGAATGGTGCCATTTTTAATTTCTTCTGGTTCTTCCTTTTTCTCTTCCAAAATATTATTTTCTGTTGGCTCCCATTCAGAATCTGGAAAATCATCCACCTTTGGCATAACACAAAGAATTACAGTTTTTGATGAGTTTAATTTCCGCACACAAAGTATTTATCTTCTTATTTTCTAAAATATTTTAGAAGTTAATAAATGTCAGTAGATGAGGACTATAGAGGTAGGTGCACATTTTCACAACAGGTCCCAGCAAATACATAAAGGAACCACATCGGACCTTTTAAATAATTCCAAATGCACACAGTTAAGAACGCTAAAGTCCATGAACGCCAGTTGGTGATGATACTACACTGCTACAAATGCCAGCACAAATTGAATAGCATAAAAGTTCCTTTTAATGTCAAAATCCACAATCACATGAAAACAGTTCAGCACTTTTAACCCACTAAATGTGGGCTTCATCAGGACATCTAAAAAATCTTAACTACATTTTTAAATACTGCATTTTGGCACCACTTCACTACAAAGTTCCTTAAAGTGATCAGTGCGCTAAAAATGTTATAAATGTGTATGTTAAAAAATGTTTGTTAAAAAATGTTATAAAATATTCTATGTATTACACCAAAATTCCTTTGCTATACCATAACCTAAAATATGTATTAAAAATATAATAAATATTTCACAAACTATATGAAAGACACAAATTTGTACTTTTTTAAGTATACTGTAACTGCTTATTTACTAATATGGGTTTAATAGGTATGTGATCATGGAGACCCAGTGGTGACGAAGCATCTAGTGGCCTTTTAATTACCCCCTCAAGGATGCAACTTAATGCTCTCCAAAATGGCAAATTTAAAAGAATGGGTGACCCCATATTTTTCTATATGCCTGTAGAGAGCATTATTCATGTCTTTCTTCTGTATACTACATAGGTGATCATAGATCCGTTTTTTGAAAGATCTCTCCATTTTCCCTATGTAGTATCCTGCACATGCCATAGATTTAGCCAAATAAATCACTAATGTGGGGTCACCCATTCTTTTAAATTTGCCATTTTGGAGAGCATTAAGTTGGATCCTAGAGGGGGTAATTATAAGGCCACTTTAGGTTACAAAAAGGTTTGGTGGCAACTATTCACAGATGCTTCGTCACCACAGGGTCTCAATGACCACATACCTATTAAACCCATATTAGTCAATAAGCAATTACAGTATACTTAAAAAAGTGCAAATTTGTGTCTTTCATATAGTTTGTGAAATATTTATTATATTTTTTAATACATATTTTAGGTTATGGTGTGGCAAAGGAATTTTGGTGTAATACATAGAATATTTTATAACATTTTTTAACATACACATTTATAACATTTTTAGCGCACTGATCACTTTAAGGAACTTTGTAGTGAATTGGCGCCAAAATGCAGTATTTAAAAGTGTAGTTAAGATTTTTTAGATGTTCTGATGAAGCCCACATTTAGTGGGTAAAAGTGCTTAACTGTTTTCATGTGATTGTGGATTTTGACATTAAAAGGAACTTTTATGCTACTCAATTTGTGCTGGTGTTTGTAGCAGTGTAGTATCATCACCAACTGGAGTTCGTGGACTTTAGCGTTCTTAATTGTGTGCATTTGGAAGTTATTCGTTGTTTGAACCTTTTAAATACTTCAGGTTTTAAAAGGAGCTGGTAATAATCTGGCATGTTTCATTAGTGCAGCATGTAAACAGAAGAGAGAGGAGACAGATCTTAATGGCAAACGTTAAGTTAGCTCAGACTGATTTATCATACATTTTTTACAAATGTTTACTGTATTAATCATTTATCAAAGTATCCCCATTTTAAAGATCTGCAATGGATAATTCAAAATGGTATATTCTTCACTTTTGCCAGTCAAACTTCACTTGCTTCAGTATCATGGTGACTAGTAGTGGAATGGAAGGGAATCAGTAATTAAATTATAACTTTAAATTTAGACCATTGAACTTGAGTATGCAGCTAAAGCATATTTCAACAGACAGCTGGAAGGCCAAAACTGTCCAAGTAGAAAAGATGAAGAGCAGAAAGAAATGGAGAACCTGGATCTAAAGTCCACATTTACCCAGGGTCATCATTTAACACATTTTCTGCATAATGAGAAACAATTCTCAGTTAATTTTGTGCTGAAGAACTGGATAGCTCTGTCATTTTGACAGCTGTTCATTTCCCTTTGCTGGAAGTAATCCACTGGTTCAGTGGTAGGCAAATGTTTAATTTCCAGCATGTATGCAATGTCATTCACTAAATGTTACAAAATCCTTGAGATATTATCACTGTTGGAGGTTACTTGATGACAAGTAAGAAAAAGCATTAGAACACAAGCAGTTCAGTCAGCTACTGAGAGTGAAATCATTGACCAACATAAGACTACTGTCAGCAGTTTCCATTGATGCCTTGACTAAGACTATTTTCAAGAATCTTTGCTTTTCTTTAACTCACAGAAAATGCATTATCACATCAACAAAGGGCGAGGAAGTATCTACTGGAAGTCAGCAAGAATTTATACGAGCAGGAAAGAAGATGAAAGCTAGAAAATGTGCCATAAAGGGATCTTTGGTAATTGGTGTGCTTGCCAAACAAGTTTTTCATACTGCAAGATTTTTTCTTCTTTTGATGTACGATACAATTTGTTTTTAAACTGATACAATTGGCAGCAGTCAAGTCAATGTTATTACTTGACTCAGGCTGCTATCACAATTGGTATATGAATTTACTTTATTGTGTTAATCTGCTGAACTACCATCTACAACATTCTTGTGTTGTAGTGCTTGCATAGCTGAACTGTTACATTATCACTCCAGATAAACTGGAACCATTTGTACATAAAGGGAAACTCAGTGGTTGAGTAAATAGTGTCGCTCAGTGAACTAGCTAGCTACAGATATGTGCCTATGTACACAAGACTAGTATCATCATCTATGGATTCTCATGCATATTAGGTCAATGCTTGTGGAATGATGTATTAAGCATTACTGCAACTAATTTACGTATGCATCTCTTGTATTGGTATTCTCATGCTTAGTAGTATATGGTTGTGACATTATGTTTTATGCATAACATTCTTATTGTTTGCTGTATGCACCTATTCTTGACCACTCTATACTGTCTCGCTTATGTCTACTTCCTCTCTTTTCTACAGTAACACAATTACAGTTGTGAGGGGTCCCCATACCTGAAGAAAACTGAAAACCTGAAAAGCGCCACCGTCCCTGCAACAAGAAACTACCACAATTTCACCCTTTAATTGTATGTATTTCGCATAATTTGTCAGCATTGTATTAGGAGACAAGTTCTTTGGATTCTTAGGGCAAATAAAGTAGTGGCACTCACACCTTACTGGATCACTTGTTGTTAACCCTCTCATCCCCACCTAACAAAATATTCAACTAATACAAGTAACTCTGTCCTGTAAAACAGGTATCTATGCAGCTTGTGCAGCTAGATTTATTTTAATTTAAAAGCAAATACAAATCTATCTGAAGCATACAATCTGTCCCACTAGACTTGGTTTGTGGCTGTATTATTTCATGCATAGCAGTTACTTCTGACACTAACCTAAGGTAAGCAATATCCATTACAGATATTTTTTTCTTTTTTACTGCTCAGTCAACTTTCGTGGCTCATCCTGCTCTGTTCTCCCTCACTCCCCTTGGACCCACTCCACTCCCCTACCCTATCCACATTCCCACCCACTCCATTACAATTACATTTATACTAAGCATACCACACCCATTTCAACTTAATTACCCAGTCTCAAGTCACACCACAACCACTGCAAGTAATAACCCAATCACTATCAAACATATTATCCAATTGCTCTGTCATACAAATCATCCAAACTCCTCCTCCACATAGTTCATCCATACTCCCACTACTCTCAACAACCCATACTCATTAAACTACAATCCTATTATAACCTTAAACACAAAATGCTACACCTAAACATAGCCATTATCACCTTACTTGTAACAGTCCTACACCTCACCAATCCTTACGACTATAAAAATTACCTCCCTATACTCTCCCACAATTTCACCCCCCTCCCAAAACCAAACCTTGCACTCAGTTTTTTTTATAGCACTGCAACTGTTCAACTATTCCAAAATAGAGCTATTCTCATACAAATACTTACACACAACTAATCATCTACACAGATTATTTATTCGCTCCCAGACTACAACCAAATTCCCATATCCATCACATCATAAAAAGTCCAACTTACAATTAAGTGATGACATTCACCCTAATCCAGGACTCAAATCCTACCAACAAAACTCCCACAGCCCACAGCACACAAATCAACCAACTAAATTAACTGACATCCCTACATGCCCAAAAATAGTTTAGACATTCTCTTCATAAACATAAATGTTAGAAGCTTAGTTAACAAAATACACGAGTTCCATGACACTATATCCCTTTATTCCCCTAACATAACAGTCCTAACAGAAATGTGGCTCAAACCCCACATAAAAAACAACATCTTACCCAACTATAATATCATTAGACTTGTCAGAACAAAAAATAAGGTGGAGGGATAGCAATAATACATCAAAACTCACTTAACATAGGGCAAGTACAGGTGAAACCCCCAGACCTAAATAACACTGACCTATTTGTATCATGACTTAAAATTAACAGCAATAAACATATCATCCTGCTAGTAGTCTACATCCCTCCCAGCAACACCCCTTGCATAATGGAAAACCTACTTTCATGGGTATCCCTCACATTTAGCCAAGAAACTATAATAGTAGTAGTTCAATACTGACTGGCAAACATGCTTCTCTGAAAATCCTTCCTGTTTCATAAACTTACAGGGCTTTACCCAAATTATAGACATACCAACAAGGGTTAACAAAAACAGCAACAAAAAAAATCAGTTCTCGACTGGATCCTTACCAAGAAACCAACAGTTATCCAAAACTCAGGCTGTCTTCCTGACAGCCTAACTGATCATCTACCAACTTACCTCCTAAGATAATGTAACTGTCCATCAAAAACTGGAATATATAAACGAGTATGAAATAAAATGAAATTCTCCACATACACTTTTAAACCATTTCTCCGAAACTGCAATTGGTCCCCTCTAAAATTCCCACCTCTGGACTCAGCTGTACAATATTTTAATAATAAATTCCTTAAAATCCTAAACAGCCTAGCACCTATAAGAAATATCAGAACCAAAGCCAATGACTGCCCATAGCTTACTAATGAAACTAGGCAACTACTTAAACCAAAGGACAAACTCTGGACCAAATATCAAGCAAACAAAAATAAAGCTTCCTATGATAACTATAGGTACCTATGAAATTTGTCCAAATGACAAATCAGAAATTATAAAAAACTTTATTACACCAAAATCCAAGACAAACACCAAAATAATCCACAAACTTTCTGGGCCACTATTAATTAACTCCTATATCCAGGCAGAACGTCAACCCCCATCACCAATACCACAAATCTAAATGAAAGTATAGCTACCAAATTTAACTCTTTTTTCATAAACTCTATACTCTGACTTATAAAAGTAAAAAACAATGCTCCACAAGCCTCCCAAACTGAAACCACAGTTCCTCATTCACACTACAACCAACCACTGACCAGCTACCAAATGAATACCTCATGCTATCAGCTGACATGATCTCCTACCCCAAATCTATATTGATCAACAGAATAATACAGCCCTAACATTTGCAAAATATTCCATGTTATATCATTCCACAAAGGCAGCACTTCACCTGAGCTTTCTAACTACAGACCAATGCCCATACTATCACCACTTTCAAAAATATTGTAAAAATACATACACGTGCAACTACTAGTCCCCCTACTAACTAACAATTTGCTAGCTAATTCACAACATGGATTTAGACCTGGCCACAGCAGCACAACTGCCCTATTAAGTTTCACCAACACCATAAATCAACTAAAACATGATGGGCACAGCTAGTATCCTCTATATTTGTAGACATGTCAAAAGCATTTGACACTGTATCCCAGCAACAGCTTCTGCAAGAGCTTGCATCTCTTAACTTACCAAAACAAACCCTCTCCTGGTTCCTTAGCTATCTTTCCAATCACCAAAAGGCAGTTAAATGGCAAAATAATCTTTCATCCCTATTACCAGTAACTGTATGTGTCCCATTAGGTTCAGTATTAGGTCCACTCTTTTTCTCTATCATCACAAATAACCTTCATACCGCTACCAGCCTCACTACAATTATACAATACACCGACAACTCTACTGTCATCGGTGCAGCATCCTCCCTGCCATAGCTTCTAGAAACCACCCAAAAATCCTTCTCAGCCATCAAATCCTATCTAAACAGCTACTAGCTCTTCTAAACCCTAACAAAACCAAATCAATGCTTTTTACCAACAACCATCACAAATCAAAAAAACTGTCTACACTTCAAAATATCATCATCCAATAACACTATAATTGAAACAGTCTCTGAAACTAAACTACTAGGCATCACCATTGATAACTGTTTGAGATTTGACAAGCATGTATCACAAGTTATCAAAAAGCCCACCTAAAACTAGGCTCTCTCTACAGAATTAAAGCTTATTTCACCAATACATCCAGACAAACCATAGCCAGAACCCATCTATTATTGACTATAATGCCATATTCACTAACCTCCAAAACCAGACTTAATTAAGCTAGAAACATTCTATCACAAAATCGCCAAATTCACCACAGGCCTACTTCACAGAACTCATCACTGCATTCCTCTCAGACAACAAAAATGGCTTGAGCTACCCAATCTCTTATCCTTCAACCAACTCGTTCAAGCTCACTCTATCATGCATCAACCAAACAAATGCCCATTTCTTCAAACAGTAGTAAATATTGAAAGCAAAACTAGACCCCTGAGATCCTCTAACAAACTACTGTTAAAAGTGTCAAAACCACCAGCAACTTTGGGGATGCACTATACCCGAATCATATATCTAAAGCATGGAACAACAGCCCACAGACTAGTCTGGACACCATCAGTCCCACAACATTTAAAAATTTGCTTACAAATCATCAAAATGACAACTGGTTATGCTCCTGCTCAGCTCCAGGCTGAAACTATGTTTTCTTCTTTTCTTCCCTGCTCCTGCAAAACACTTTTGTTTCTCTCTTCTACTACCCTTCCTCACTCTTCCAAACTCCCTTTAACTAAATACTGTATTACCAATATGTTTGGATGTTGCACTTAGATACATCTACTGAAAGTAAACTGCTGCCATGGTATCATATCTTCTGAGACACTCTCTGTCAACTATATGTAAATGTTATAAAAGACCAATGTATGTGATATTTTTTAATATTAATTCAGAAAATCAGGGTAGGATGGTTGTGTCATTACCTTTCTTACCAATAACAAATCAATGTATAGCAAATGAAAAACAATGAAATTGTGGTACCTATTGATTACTTTGTATCAATCTGTCAACTATATGTAAATATTTGATAGTAAAAATGTGATACTTGTTCCTGATTAATTAGAAAATCAATACGGAGGATGGCTGTGTTATTATCTTTCCTACCAATTACAAACCAATGTATAGTAAATAAAAAACAATGAAATCTTTGTAACTATGGATTGCTTTGTACATTTTGCATACTTTCATAAAGATCTGCTTGTAAATGATCAATGTTAACTGTGTTTATGTATGTGGAGCATTTCTCCCTGGACCTCTGCTGAAAATGGGCTACTATTCCAGTCGGACCTCCCTGATAAACAAATGTTAACTAAATAAATGAAAATAAATAAAAATACATGCCACCATATCATGGCCTTACAGCTTTTCATGTGAGCCATATAAACTTGGCAATGGAACATCATTGTTGCCAGGACTAAAATGGGGCAATAAGAATCAAGCTGGACTCTTCTTTCTTTCTTTTAATTTGAATGTTCACTTCAGAGACACTGTTGGAAATTAATACAGCAGTTTGTTTCCCCAGTTCCTTGACAAGATGTCTTGCAGTTCAGACCAGAATTTGTAACTGGACATTCTTTAGCAGTGCAAAGAGATCTAGAGCTGATCACTCCAAAGCCAGAGTCAAATCTTAAAACATCTGAGGGTGCAGCTAACACTTGTGTTCCAGACGAACTGCTAGACTGAGATTTTCCACACATACATTTTCTATGCTTAGTAGATGTCCTGCTTGTCAAGCAGATGCATGACAAGGCTACATTCTAAAGCTTCATGGGCAGTCTGCATAACTGGTACAGTGGATACCACCTTGTGTATGTACCACATTATTGCCAAACCATTCATGTTTATCAGCATAACGCCTCATTTTGGAATCAAACTGTTGGAAAAACTTGGAGACCTTCCATTATCTCTTTAAAGTTGATATCCATCTTTTATTGAGCTGGTGACCAGCTTTCCTGTCACTGACTGGAGATGGACAACTCATCTGATATCTGAGATGTGTAGTAATAATTTGGGAATACTGTTGTATTTTCCGATTAGTGTGGTTTCTACTCAAGAGAAGATAGCTAAAGAAGTTGCTGGCTCAAAGGCTGCATTTTCTGATCCTTCAAATTGTGGAGGTAATACTGAAATGCTCTCATGTATAGCATGTCATACAGCACCATCGCAATGCTGGCTAACAGCTATCAAAATAACTGCAAAGAATTTATCACAGAAAAGAAAATCTTTGTAGTTGCCAAGTAAAAATAGCTAATTGCACCTTCTGGTCACCTCTGAGCCAGGAAATACAGTTGTATGAGGTACCGCTCCTCGCAGTAACTGCAGAAGAAAAAGCATTGCTGCTACAAGAAATACATACATACATACATGTACTGGAATATTGCCAAAGCTGGCTAGCATTCTTTGGCCAGGAGTTTTCATCAGTCAGATGGCTCCCAGTTCAGGTACTAGCCATCTTGTACAATGACCATTTGAAGAAAGGCTGGAAGCATGAGACAGAATGCCATGTGTTTTCCTCTATTGTTTTTGCAGACAAAACAAATGCAGACAGACTGCACAAACAATAGATAAAGAAAGAAAGAAATTGGGAAAGGCATATAAAAATCTTAACTAGTGCTATTCAGAGTTTAATATGGTATCAACAATATTTGTACATGTATTTTATCATTGCAGAAAGTAAAAAGGTGATTAGCCACTCGGAAGTGGTCTGCCTAATCTTGTGTGATCTTCCCTTTCATAAGAGAAACAAATAACTAGTAAGCCTGTTTATCGATTAGGTTCTTTCTGTATAATACCAGGAGAAAAAAGGAAAGTGAATGAATTGATTAAAAGTAAATTCAGATACCACTCTGGGCGTAAAGAAAAGATTTGTTCATACATATGTCCTTTCATTATGGAAAACTATGCAAGCCTCTTTGTACAGTAGGGCCTTCAGTTTATTTGTGTGCTACATTTTGCCAGGTATGTGAAGTGGTCCAAATGCACTTTCAGGCACTATCCAAGCCACAGGAAAACGACAAGTACATAAAGCTCTAGACAGCACAGAGTTAACGTATAACATGATTCATAAATATTCACTGAGCAGCTTACCTTGCACAGTTGCAGAAAAACTGTTCTCTGCAGTGCGTGAAGATTAATTACGTATGCAATAATGAGGTAAACTGTACTGCTGAGTAACCTTTGCTACTCCTCTGTAACATTTTATTTATTATTTATTTTATTTAACATTTATTTACTGGGAAAGTCCAATTTGAAATGAAGCCAATTTTCATTGGAGACCCGGGGAGAAATGCTTCAAACACATGTCTTTATAATGTCATACTAAGCAGAGCTCAAGTTCATTTTGCTACCGAGTAGTGCGTCTTGTATGTTACTCAGGAAAACAAGAAAGTGATAGGAGCTGTATGGTAGTGTGCTTGGTACATTGGGTGTCATGATATTTAGTACTGAACAACAAAATAGAGTTGTGTAAGTAAATTACCATAAAAGTAGATGTTCAAATGATCACTTCTGCAGTAGCCTTAGCAATATGGGGTTATATCCTGCATAGGATATAATAGCTGGCCAGCTTCCAACACTTCAGGGAACCATCCACAAGCCCAAACTGTCAGTCAGCCTGAACTATGCTGACTAAAAAGACAGGTTTAGGCACCAAGCCCTTTAGAGCTTTCATGCCAACAGAGCAGGGGAGACTGAACCCTGAAAAGACAATGCTAGGAATAACAAAAAAAATGTTCACACTCTGACATAAACAACACACCACAAAACATGAGGGATGGAGGGAGGGGATGGCTACTGCAGCAGTCATAATTCAAATATCTACTGTTATGGTAAGTTTACTTACATAACTGTACTATGTTCATCATATTGATCACTGTTGCAGTTGCCTTAGCTATATGGGTAGATTACCCTAGCTTTCAAAATTTGGGAGATGGAAAGAGAAGAGTCCAGGAGCCCCAGGAGAATGGTCCTAGCAAAGACAGATTTAGACCTAGAGAAGGAATCAAGTTTATATTTTTTTAAATTATATACAGAGGACAGAGCTGCTGCTTCTAAAATACTTTTAAAATCCAACCCTTTCCAAAAAGACATAGATGAAGCCAAGTCCCTAGTAGAGTGGGCCATGACCCTGCCTGGAATAGTTTTGTTGTGGTGAGTATAACAAAAGGTAATAACCTTAGACAACTACTTGGAAAGAGTCTGTTTTGACACAGGTTGTCCTTTCTTCTTACCTTCACAAGAAATGAGCAATTGATCCATGCATTTGGAGGATTTAGTTCTGTCAAGACAGTACCTTAGTTGTCTGTGGACATCCAAAGTATGGAGTATCCTTTCTCCCTCATTTTTAGGTTCACAAAAGAAAATGGAGAGATTGATAGTTTTACTTAAAGTAAACTCGGATACCACTTTAGGCATAAAAGAAGGATTATATCTAAAGAAACCCTGTCTCTGTGGAAAATGAGATAGGGTTGACTCACCATAAGAGCTTATAGTTCAGATACCATTCTTGAAGAGGTTAGAGCAATCAGTAAAACTGTTTTCCATGTGAAGAACCTCAAGTTATCCAGGCTAGCTGGTTCAAATGGAGTAAATGTTAGCTTCTCTAACACAAAATTAAGATCCCAAGGAGGGGCCACTGGTTTTCTTGGAGGCCTCTTATGCAGAACCACTTTCAAAACATTTTGAGGATGAAACATGGGCTGACATGCTGAAATGACCAATAAATAAACCTTGATGGAGGAGTAAGGAAGGCCATAAATTAGTAACTCACGCAAGTATTTTAAAAACAGAGAATAACAAGCCCTGAATGGGTGTTGATTATGTTGTTGGCACCAAGTAGTAAACCTTTTACATTTACTAATATATGACTTTCTAGTAGCAGGCTTTCTTGCTCTCATTAGCACCTACTGTATGTCCTCAGTAAACAGGTGCCTAAAGGGAATTAAGATGCTATCATCCAGGCAGTCAATTGAGTTTGATTGGGATCAGGTGTATAAAACACCCTTGTTTTTGTGTGAATACATCCAGTCTGTGAGGAAGCTTGTGATAACTGCAGCTGGCCATTTCCAAAAGAAGGGAGAACCTCAGTTGTCTGGGTCAGCAGGGAGTCACCAAAGTGAATTTTGGGGGATTCCGTCCACATCTACAGAAGTACCCTCGATATCTGTGGAAAGGTTGAAAAACATAGAGAAACATTCCTGTTCAAGGAAAAGAAAAAGCATCTGCCTTCCAGGCCTTCTTTCATGGAGTCCTGGGGCAGTATTTTGCCAGCTGATTGTTTAGAGAGGAGGCAAAGAGGAATTTCGCACAGATAGATCAAATCTTGGAAGCCCCCCCCCCAACCTAATTTCCATTCATGAGGGTCTGTTTTTGACCTGTTTAGCTTGCCTGCCACACAGTTTTGCTCTGACAGAATGCAGGATGCCTGCGGAGTGAGACTGTGCTATGAAGATATATTCTAAGCTAACAGGGCTAGTCTGCAAAGGAGGTACAACATGACTCTCCCTTGCTTGTTGATGCACCCAATTACTGTGGTATTGTCTGTAAAATCTTGAAGAGGTCCCAGGGAGCAAAATGAGAGTTGAGTGCCTTGATCACGGCAAGAATCTCATTTATATTTATGTGCTTGTATTTGTCCATGGTGTCCCACACACCTTGCACTTTTATCCTTCCTGAAACTGCTCCCCAAGCAATGTCTGAAGTGTATGTAGTGGTTGATTGCCTTGGAATAGGGAGGAGAAGGGGACCCAGATGTAAGGATATTTGCTGTCTCCATCAACACCCACAGCTGAGATTTGAAAGACAAAGGATGTTGGTGCTGGGATCAAAGAGACATCAGATGTCATTGTATCTTTCGCATGTGGAGACTTGCCAGGAGTATCATAAGAACCATAGATGCCATGAGACCCAAAATCTTGAAGTATTTCCCTGCAGTGAGCGAAGCCTGAGTGAATAAGTTTCCATATGACTGCAAGCTAGGAGCAGTCATTGACTGGTGCCAAAATTATGGACTGAAGCTAAATGCCAAGAAAATGCATCACTTTATTCCTTGGGAAGTCATCTACCCCCTCCCCCCCCAGGGAACTATGGGTCCAAAGAAGTTCTAAATAAAAAGAACAAAAGCACTTAACTTAGTTCCTCTGGTCAAGTGTCCTTTGTTCAGTTTCTCAGTGTTTCTGTTTGCTGCTGGTTGTCTGTAACTACGGGTCTACATTATTTCATCGAATGGCTAGTCAGCGAATAGCCATTCATCAAACACCTGTTTAGCAAAGCTGCTCTTCATTGAATGGTGAATTTTAACTAGGACAAACCAGCGGTTGGCCACCATCTGGAATTTTCCCTTTCTCCCACTGTACTGCAATCTTGGAGTTGGTATATTTATTTGGGGGTGGGGGTGCAGCCCCCCACCTTGGCAGCTTTTAATTTTTTTTTTTTTTTTGAGGTCGCTCAGTTGGCAGAAACACTTGTTTCCCCAACGTAAATTTTGCCATTCAATGAAGAGCGGCTTCACTAAATAGGTGTTCAACAAATGGCTATTTGTTGAACAGCCATTCAATGAAGTGATATAGACCCGAGAACTACCACATTCACAGTATGACCTTAAGAGTTGACCCAGTTATTTGAAATTAAGGAACCTATGTGGATTGTGACCTAACCTTTGATCAACATAGGTCTGTTGTTATAAGGAAGTCCGTCTATATTGTACATGTTATAAATAAAGGCTTTGTGTCTAGATCTAGGGATGTGCTTGTCCTCTTTTACTCAGCCATCATTAGGCCAGTCACTGAATATAATGCCCCCTTGGCAAGTATTTGCCCAAATACATGCAATAACTGGAATGCCCATAGAAATACCTTACTAAAAGGATACAAGGCCTAAACAGCATGTACTACATGGACTGACTCAAAGCCCTATCACTATAGTCAGTATTCTACATACTGCTAAGAGTTGACCTGTGCCTGGCATACAAGTCATCCTCCGACCCATTACTGATGGATTTACTGCACATCAGCAAGTCAAAATGCATCAGAAATACTTGGTCTAGGGATCTAAACCTCTTCTGCAACATCAACATAAAGGTTTGGAGGGAAAGGTATATCTCACAGAGGCTAGAGCTGCTGAGAAACAGACTCCCCATCCACATAAAACAAAGTTCATCCCTGTCCATATTCAAGCGCAACTTAGACCTATGGATGTACAACAGAAAATTTACCCCAGGACTACCTCCTGTACTACTAACAGACAAAGGCAGCTCCTAAATGCTTTATCCCATTCATGGGTTCCCTCAAATTATCTATGGCATGATCCAAGTTATTCTCATTAGGGGTAACTTATAATTATCAACCACAGGATGGGTAAGGCCAACCTGTACCCAAATGAGATAGGTTAAGTTGAACACAAAAATGGAAATAGGCTAGGTTTAAAACGGCCTGTAAGGACAGATATCCTAGTACTTACCTATGAACCTAAGAAAACCTTAAAAATAGATCTAGATAAAGATCTATATTTTTTTTCTTGTGGAAGAAAAGCTCTTCGAACTGGGGGGTTGAGATGCAACCCCAGGAAGACAATTCTGCATGAAGGAGTCATAAAAGGCTTTTGAATGTTTTCTTGGAATCCCAGCTTGTGTAAGAAATACTGTTATGCCCTGTTAGGAATACATTGATTGAATCATCAAGGTAATCTTGTACAATGATTACATTAAGAGTCTTGGTATTTCAATAACAACATTTCAAGGTGATCCCAACCACTACAAGTCTTAGTATGATCTATATATCTTATTCTGATCACTTCTTTTTCAGTTTTACATAGTACTGCTGTTAAATTTTAAAAAATCTTTGAACGTAAGAACTGAATTAGATTTCTAGTTATTTGTAATAACTTTTTTAGCAACTGCCAAAAGACTCCAAAATATTTTTGTTTGACTTTTACAGGTACAGGAAGTAGAACATGCCTTATTATTATTGATCTAGTTAAAGAGCAATTATCAGACCATAACCTCTTAAAACATACTTATCTATTCACAATATACATTTATTTTTTCACAATCCATAAATGTGGGTCAGATTTCTCATCTTTACTACATCTCCAACAAACTGAATAAGTAATTTTACTAAACGTTGAGATCTTATAGGGAGCAACAAACAATCTATGTATATATTTCCACATAATAACTTTCCAGTATAAGAAAGAAAGAATTCTGACTAACTGATTTAAGTAACAAAGTTTTATTCTTACCATCTATTGAGTCACTCAAACCAATACAGTCTACAAACTTCCAGAATTTTGTATCACAGTTATTACTATTTGTAATTAACATATTAACATATAACTTGTACAAGCTTCCTTGTAGGTCAATTTACTTCTGATGATAGCATCCATATATTCATACAATAGGGGAATAGTGTTCTGTTCATCTTCACTCATATCATCTACAAATCCATTTAATTTCTTACTGATGGATAAATATTAACTAGTTAACAGATTCATCCAACTTATAATTTTTCATTAAATATTCTGGTACCTTAGCTTTTCCTTTTTCAAAACAATCACACCATAATACTAATCCATTCCTTTTTAGGAAATTCATTTTAACATGGTTCTGAGTTTCCTTAAATCTAGAAGAATGTGCAAGGGGAAAGCAAAAAAAAAATAATTTTGATATTAATGGAGTTTTAAAAATGTACTTCTTAACTGTTTTAAGAATTGATTTCATATATGTAGTCTAAAGAATGAAATTAATTTCATTCTAAGATAAGTTTTATTTACCAGATGAAAAGTTTGTTACATATTTCTAATTTATCATATTTGATAAACTTATAAAAACGTAGTATAATCTGCTCCTCCTGAATGGTTTTCCATTGACTAGTGTAAGTTGAGTCTATCCAGAGTATAACAGAGTTAAAATCTGCAGCAACAGAATAAGATTCTACATGTTGGAAGCGAACACCACCATATTCCCATAATCTTATACGATTTCTATAAGCAAGTATTTGCTTTTTTAGGATACCATAAGAAAAAGGTTAATTTTTTTCCATTTTCTTTAAAGTTTTTGTCACGCATTAAAGCTACTGAATATAAAAACATTCATTCAATTTTTTAATAAGAAGTAACACTTCTTCAATTATTTTTTCAAATGTATTATTAACAATCTTACACACATCTTGATACATTTTTATTGATAAATATTTTAGCTCTTTTCCTTCCCAATTTTATGCATATTTATCATTAAACTTACTATCTAGTAATTGATTTAACACTGAATTTTCAGTTTTATTATTATTAAATTTCAGCAATGATACTTCTTGAAACTTTTCAATTTTCTCATCTATTTATTTAATTGAATAATTTAAATCTTCTATAGTTACTAAAATATCATCTGCAAAAAGCTGTATTTTAGACTGCCAATCCTTGTTAATTGAGAATCTGTCAATGTTTTTCATTGCTTCTTATACTATTAGCTTAGAGTTCAAAAACTAACATAAATAGTAGATGAGACAAAGCATTGCTTTGTACCTTTGTGTAAAATGAATCCTTCAGAAATGTAATATCCAATTTTATCATGTGCTTTGGAGTCTCTATAGAGGTTTTTTTAATACTCCAATAAATTATTCTAGAAATGTAAACACTTCAAAGTTTTAAACAAGTATTTCCAATCTACAGAATCAAAAGCTCTCTTGATATCTAAGCTAATTAGGGGCAATTTCTTGTTTATCCCTTTTGTTAAATCTATAATCATTACTAACCTTTTTTTATTACCATACGTTAATCTATTGACAATGAATCCTGTCTGATATTTATTAATAAAATACTACATATTTTAATCTTGTAGTAAAGATGGCAGTAAATATTAAAACCTGTACATTTATTAATACAATCTGTAACACAAAGAAGAAATAAAAAAATGAAATACAATAAAATAAGCGCTTCCATTTTTGTATTAAAAACTTCTTCAGATGGATCAGTCATTTAAAAACTCTGCTGTTTTATAATCCAATCAGTACAGTTACCTGTACCATGTGATTGCTGTGCCCCAAATACAAGCAAAAGATTTAAACAGCAAACAGAAAACTCACAATGCATGTAAAACTTCACTGAATGTTCCTTGTGCAAATAGCAACCTAATTTATAAATCAGCCCATATTTACAAAATCGATACAGGAAACAAACCATAACAATAATTTATGTTAAAATGCTAATAGTTCATCTAATAGTAGCTTTTAATTTTAAAATACAATTAATGAATAGCTGTTCATTTAAATCTGGCCAACAATTAGTGTTCAAATGCAATTGCCAGAAAAGTTCACGTTTTTCATGTTTCAAAGTCCATGTTCCAGCCCTCTCCTCATAAGGCAGTTGTTCAATAATGAAACAATTAAACCAACCCCCAGGTTCTCTTGTAACTGTTTTGATAAGGCACTGTTATCTTTCCATTTTCAAATATCATACAGATGTTCACAGATCCTATCTTTAAGCTTTTTTCAGTCTTCCCAGTGTAGAAGCCAGGGCATGCAGTACATTCTGCACAATAAATAACCCTAGTGGAACTGCAATTAAAAAACATTAATTTTAATCACATTGTTATTAATAATATTTTTTTTTACCATTATGTAAACACAAGACATGCATTGGCCACATTTGTTCATTCCCATTTCATCATGATTGCATTTAATTCTTTGCACAAGTATATTTTTTTAATTTGTACCTTTTCTATAAATAACACAGTTGGGATGATCCCACTTTTTATTTAACCTTCCTCCCAAAATTGGCCAGTTTTTTTTTATCAAAATATGTTTGATTTTATAACTATCCATAAAAAAGCTGTAATTAATGCATTTTTGAAACTGGTTAAATTATTTGTGCTTGGAGGGGTTTGGGTGTAATTTATCTGACTCACATCACAAGTAAAATTAGGCCAATCCTTTTTATCAGACAGAATAGGGTTGAACACATGTTTCTCTCACTTATTAATTACCTCATACATACAGTGCCTATAAACTCTGCAGGATACCTCCACCTGAGGAACATAGATTTAAGTTTTAAACATTCATCCCAAAAATCTTCCTCCAGGCTAACCATCCTCACAGAGTGCTTAAACTGTCCCTTAACAACAGCCTTTTTTCTGGCTTAGGAGGTGTGTGCTTGAAAAATGTAGAAAGCTATTAAAGTAAGTAGGCTTTCTATGTATTTTAAAAAGGGACCTTTCATTAATATTGTCTTTTGTAAGCAAGATATCAAAGTAAGCTATATGTTCATCATGAAATGTATACGTGAATGTCAAAACGTTGGTACTCTGATTGATATAATTAATTACTCATATCCCCCATTCCATAAAATAAACATGTCATCCACAAAACGTGTGTAAAATTTACAATGGAAGAAAAATTCTGAACTGAGTAAATATTTTTTTCTCCCATTATATCAACACTATATTTGCATATAATCCCCAACAAGGAGACCCCATTGTGACCACCTACTCTGTATATATATATATATATATATATATATATATATATATATATATATATATATATATATACACACACACACACACACATATATATATATATATATCTGTCTAAGATTATAAAGTTATTCTTCAATACACTCTCAAGTAATAGTTCATATAAATTAATTCATTCTTATGGAATCCTTTTATCGAATAAAAATTCAAGAAACCATTTTACACCTAAATTATGGGGTATCATGGTGTATAGATTTTTCACATCAATTGTGGTGAATGAATAGGAAGTTTTAAATGGGTGATGTACATTTTTTGTAAAAAAATTCCCATGAACCTTGACAAACATATGGTTCCTGTTGGACTAATGTTTTTAATTTTACATCAAGAAATTTAGAGCATTAGTAGGATATACCTCCATGTGTGTCCACAATGGGACACATAGGGAGATTTGTAATATTTTTTATGGATTTTAGAAGCTCTAAGAATAGCAGGTGCTTGGATTAGTCACATTAATGTAGATGAATTCATTGATACTGATTTGTTGATCAATGGAAAGATCTTGTGTGTTATTTCTAATTGTCCTATATGCCCAAGTCATCTCATTGATGGATACCGGACAGTAGGTATCATCAGTTAGCAATTCTTTCATTTTAAGTACAGTCACTTTCATTCAAAACCACTAAATCACCTCCTTTATCTGGTTTCATGAATCTAATACCTTGGTTGTTTTTAAATTCAAACCATAATGCTTTTTTCATTCCCAGTAAGATTGTTTATATTAGTACACTTAAAAATTATTCTTGAAAGTGTTATTAATATCTAGTTCACAACATTTTTCATATTACTGGATGCTAGGGTGCAGTGGGGGATTACACATACTACATAACCTTAATGTGTCCATTGCAACATCAATATTTTGAAACATGATGTTAAAGTTTAACTTCCTTACATATTGTCTTAAATCCATTAAAACATGCAGTGGATATAAAAAGTTTACATAACCCTGTTAAAATGCCAGGTTTTTGTGATACAAAAATGAGACCATAATAAATCATTTCAAAACTTTTCCTATCTTTAATGTGACCTATAACCTCTACAAATCAATTGAAAAACACAAATTTGTTAGGGGAAAAAATATAAAAAATAAAAAATGTACAATACACTGGTTGCATAAGTCTGCACACCCTTAAACTACTTTGTTGTACCTCTACCTCTCTGTAATCCACCCTCTGTGGGGTCCAGTATGATAACAGGGTCTTGGTAGGTTGTCTTGATTAAGTTTTATTTTTGACTGTTCTGATCGACTCAGTTCCGAGAAATCTACCTGGGCTATAAATGATTATTCTCATTGACAATTAAGATAATACTATCATGTAGCAATAAAATCCAAGAACTACACGCTAGCATAAGCATATATTCCCCAGATATTTTCTTCCTAACTGAAACCTGGCTCAAACCACACATCAAAAGTGAGGAAATACTTCCACTTGAATACAACTTCCTTCGCATAGACAGATTGTCCACAAAAGGAGGTGGTGTAGCATTGATAGTTAAACACCACCACAATATTCAACTCCTGAACTCATCTGCCCCTCACCACAACAATGAAGAAATCCTTTATGCCAATCTCAAACTAAACCCAAACAAAACAATCAATATCATATGATGCTATTTCCCACTAGGGCAACATATTACACCCTTAGAAAATCTCCTGAGGTGGGCTACTCTATCTCTACCCCAGGAAACCATCATTCTCGATGACTTTAACATCAACTGGCTATCCTGTAATAACAGTCTCCCAACCATTCACCTTAATCTCCAAGCGTTCACTCAACTCATTCAATTCACCTACCCGAATCAACAAAAACCCTAACAGTCATACCTTACTTGACTGGATCCAAGTCAACAACACCCCTCACGCTTACCTAGCAGGCTGCTTACCTGACAGTCTTAGTGACCACTCCCCCACTTTCCTAATTCGGCACCACACAAACAGTCTGAAGCCCATTATCCACAGGCAAATATGGAACAAATCCAACTTCAACCCCAACTCCTTCATCTCCTCCCTGCAAAAAATTAACTGGTCACCACTAAAATACCTCAACCTAGATGAGGCTGTCAACTTCTTCAACAGTACTTTCCTCTCCATCCTAAACACCAATGCTCCTGAAAGAAATGCCAAAGTCAGATCCAGGCATGCCCCATGGTTACAAAAGACCACCAGGACCCTAATGAAATCCAGAGATAAGGCCTGGGAGCACTGGCGACTAACAAAAAATAACTCAGATAGGCAATCATTTCTTGAACTGTGCAATAAAGCCAAAATGCATATAAAATTAGACAAACCCCTCTACTATAAATCCACCCTAAACTCTACCAACCCAAACCCTAAGCAATTCTGGTCCACTATTAACAATATCCTCCACCCAGGGAAGGTTGATACCCCCCAGCTGTCCATTCCCCCTTCCTCCAGCAGTATTACTGAATCCTTCAACAAACACTTCACTGAAACTATAACATCTCTAAACAAACAACACTTCCTTACAACAGCCCCCCCAACTCCTAACCCTAAACCCCCCACTCCTCTTTTCTTCTTCACCTCAGTACCTTCCTCCAACATAAAAAGACTATTGTCAAAACTTAAACCCACCAAACTTGCAGCTGACAACCTCCCCTCTGAATACTTGAAAACTGCATCTGATACACTAGCCTACCTAATTTCAATTTTAATCAACAGTTCCATAACAGAACGCTATGTTCCCCCAATATGGAAAATATCCCACATCATTCCCATCCACAAAGGCACCCCCCTCCACTGACCTCTCCAATTACCGCCCCATTGTTATCCTCTCCCCTCTCTCCAAGATACTTGAAAAATGCATCAACACCCAGGTCTCCAACTACCTCCTAACTAATAATCTCCTCTCCAAAACCCAACATGGTTTCAGGCCATATCACATCACTACCTCCGCTCTGCTCTCCTTCACCAACACTATACTTCATCACTGTTATCAAACCCGAAAACTCAGCAGGTGAAGCCATATTTTCATGTACCATATCTAAACTTTGGAACAATCTTCCACCCTCTATAACTACTCTGCCTTCCAGCAACCTTTTCAGGACTGCACTCAAATTCCACTTAAATTTGCACTGGCTTTGTCCTTGTTCTATTCCAGACTAACACCCTTACCACCCCACCAAGACTCTTAACCCAACTATACTACCACCACTACTAACCACAGTCAGAAATAACTAGTTGTCTTTACATACTTTAACATCTTGACTGACAACATTGCTACTAATATTATAAATGACAAGAAACTATCTTAACTTGCAACATTTTCTGTATATACTATTGATACTCAATATCTTGTTATTGTATTAAAGCCAACAACCTGTAATGTTGTTTCCTATTGCTGCAACTTTGTATCTCTATCATGTACATGATGTGGAGCTTTTCTCCCCGGGCATCCGTTGAAAAAGGACCTGCGTCCAGTTGGAATTTCTTGGTAAACAAATGTACATAAATAAATAAAATAAATAATAAAATGTGAAAGATTCTCTCCTCCTATAAATTGTTTGAAGTATGGATATTGCTGGTGGTTTGAAGAGTGCTTTTGAAATTTAAACTCTAAACTTGGGATGTCAGTGGAACAGGGTATGCCTTGTGATTGGTATAGCCCATCTATCTCATTCAAGTTTCTTCATTTTATGGGTACACATAATTTGTACCTGTTCATTTATACTTTTAAAAATACAGAAATGTTCATACTTAGATAGTTAATATTCAAGATGATGTAAGATTGTATTGTCCAGAACATGACTATCATTTATCAGATTCCTGTATTGATTTTGTAAATATGGGCTGTTTTATCAATTATGTTGCTATTTGCACAAGTAACATTCAGTGAAGCTTTTCAAGCATTGTGAGTTTTACATGTGCTCTTTAAATCTTTTACTTGTCTTTAGGGGCTTGGCAATCAAATGGTACAAGTAACTGTATGGATTGGATTATAAAACAGCTGGGTTTTTAAATAACTGATCCATTTGAAGAAGTTTTTAAAACAAAAATGAAAGCACTTATTTTACTGTATTTTATGTTTTTTTTTTTTTCTTCTTTGTGTTATGGATTATACTAATTAATTTCATGGATTTTGGTATACCCAGTCTGGAGGAGTTCCCTGACCCAATGCATTTAGTTTTTGGAGTTTGTTTTTCTTGTTTTTCAGTTGTGGAAGTAAATATGTTATAGTCTACATTTAATAATGAAATAGGTCCTGAAAATGTTGCTAAGTTATTCTAAAATATTTATCTCAGGCAGACTATATAATTCCATAGTTAAACATCGAACCCTGGAGCTTACAATTTTTCCCTTTTTTAAAACCTTCTTTAACTTCTATTAGGGTAACAGCCTTATTCAACAGAGATATTTGTTGGTTATTAGGTTTATCAGTAAGATTTTATTTAAATCTTGTCAATTTTGTAATCATCAGGATTATCATTTTTATCTTTATTAAGATCCTCATGAAAGCATTTCCTCTATGTATTAGGTAAACTTATTAGTGAGGATTTTGGATTTAATTGATGCGTGCCTTTTTGTTTAAAATCTTACTTCTATTAACTAATCTATGTAGATTTTTGAAGTCATCTCGTAACTATGCAATTTTATTTTTTCTACAGCTATCTCCACTTTATGCATTAAAACGGTTTTATATTTTGCCATTAATTTCTTAAAGATTTCAGTATCATCCAATTTCCCTGTTATTCAAACCTCGCTTTATGTATTTCACCTTGTATTTCTAACAAGCCTTTATCTCACTGTTTCATGTTATTACTAGCCCATCTTCCCCTTGTGTCTTTAATATGCATTTAAGAAGTCCCACAACATGACTTTACTAACCTGACCATTATCATTCAAAGATAAACAAATTCTCAATTTGTTCCTTAAGATAACCCTTAAATTGTTTTAATTTCATCATATATACTGGGATTCTATAAATCTGAAATTTCCTTATATCCATTAATATATTAATACTTAGTGCATTATGATCAGATAAAAGACAAGTAATACTTTTTAAAATAATTCACTTTATTAAGTAAATCTGTAGAGGCATAAATACTATCAATTCTAGTTTGCATTCTTTGCACATAAGAATAATGAGTAAACAATGAATTATCTTCTGCTTTTACTATTAAAATCAACTAAATGATAATTAGTAATACATCTGTTTAGTGCTTTAGCTGATGCAGAATTTTAGTTTTCTTTTGTTCACTTATATCTTCTATATTAGTTGGGCAGTTAAAATCCACTGCAAAATTAAACTAACCTTCCAATGTCTGTGTAGAAAGTTTAAGTGATTTTTAGCCATTCTTGCATCTATTCCAGAGATCCAGTAAAATAGGTAGTGTGTAGAGTTTGTCAATATATTCAATTATTACAAATGTATACATTCATTTGGGATCATTAATAGATTCCATGACCTTAGGCATTACAGTAGATTTTCGCCAAAATATGGCAGTCACTCTATTCTTTTTGTAAAAGAAGCCTAAACTATTTAAATATTGCATATCTTTATTTATCAAGTAAGCCGCTTGCAAGAATATAATGTTTCTTCTGTTTAATTTTAGATATTAAGCCTGCGTTACCAGGCTATAATTCATACCACACTTTTCGGCCACCTAACCCGGAATGAAGCACTAAAGGTGGAGGCGTGTCCATATTCACTAAGGATATCCACACCTCCAGGATAGTTGCACAGCATAATGCATCTGAGATTATCCAAGTGCAACTAACTCTGGGCAAGACCGCAATCCAAATTGTAGCTTGCTACAGACCCCCCACCATGCCCCAGGATTCCCACTCCTCATTTATTGATACACTGGAAAGTATTAGGGTACAACCCAACACCCTAATAATGGGTGATTTCAACTACCCCACCATTAAATGGGAAAGTTACTCATGCACTAACTCTTTTGCTCAACGTTTTCTGGAATTCATAAATTCCAACGCCTTGAATCAACTTATTCACACTCCCACCAGGGGAAACAATATCCTAGACCTGGTCATTACCAACATGGGCAACCAGTGTTCCACACCAGAGGTCAATTCCTTGTTGGTCAGATCCGACCACAAGCTAATCACCCTAGACATCCCGCCCCCACCCCCAATTAGGGAAACCACCATAAAAAACTTCTCCAAAGCCAACTTCACACTTCTTAAGACAGAAGTGGCAAACTTCATGACACCCATGCAGACGGACAATAGAGGTACGACTGCCGAATCCTACACAAATGCACTTTATAAGCACTTACACGAGTGCATGGATCATGCTATCCCTAATAGAACCAAGATGCTATCCTCCAAAAAAAGGAAGCCAATCTGGTGGTCCTCTGCCATAAACAAACTCTACAACAGAAGAAAGAAACTGTTGCAAAAAAGAGTAAAATCCCATGACTGGAGGAACTCCCTGGTCAACCTCCGTAAGAAGCTGAAATCCTTCATAAAATCCTCCAAAGCTAGTTATGAAAACAAAATTGCCACTGACTCTGACACAAAGCATTCTATGGCTATGTCAAGAATCTCAATGGCAACACTCAGATCTGCTGTGAGTTACAGCACAATGGCACTAAATATACAGAACCAACTGATATTGTCAACATCCTCTCAGATAGGTTCAGTGCTAACTTTACCCCCCTTTCACCCCCTAGAGGGCCCATCTCTATACCGGAAGAATGCAAAGTTCCTGTAATCATGGCTGCACAGGTAAAAGACACAGTCTCCAAAGCCAAGAACACAGCATCCATGGGACCTGGCAATATCCCAGGCTGTGTTCTACATGAACTACAGAATGAACTGGCACCCTACCTAAGTACCATATTCAATCATAGCCTCACCTCAGGCTTTGTGCCCACTGAATGGTGTATCGCGATGGTTATCTCACTCCACAAAGGCAGAGCCATGACAGACTCCGGGAACTACCGCCCCATTAGCCTGACAAGCCTGGTCTGCAAGGCCATGGAATGTATCATCATGGAACTCATAAACAAAGACATTGGTAATCTCCAAATTCTGGACCCTACCCAGTTCGGGTTTGTAAAAAGCAGATCATGTCTCCTAAACCTGACTGACTTCTTTGAAGCAGTCACCAAAGCCATAGATGAGGGTAAGGTGGTTCACACAGCTTATCTAGTTCTCGCCAAGGCTTTCAACACCATCCCCCACTCTGGAATTATAGATAAGCTCACTAAACTAGGTATAAATCCCTATGTCACAAGAGGGGTTGCCAACTGGCTCACGGACAGAACCCACACTGTGAAAATAGCAGACTCCAAATCCGACTTCAGACCAGTGACAAGTGGAGTAATACAGGGTTTAGTTCTGGGTCCTCTCCTGTTTGGTATCTACTTCTCTGAAGTACAGGCTAACACAGAAGGTCTTTGGCTAACAAAGTTTGCAGATGACTGCAAACTAGGAGCCATAATCGAAACTCCTAACGATGTGGACATACTACAAAAGGGCTTCACTGAGAAAGATGCCTGGTGTCAAAGCCATGGCCTGATGCTCAATGCCAAAAAGTGTATTGTCATCTCCTTTGGTAAAAACTTTGTACCCATGAACTGCCACATAAGTGGTAGTCTACTTAACACCGAAAGTGTTATAAGAGACCTTGGGACACAGGTGGACAGTAGTCTCTCCTCTGATAATCACATCGCCACAGTTGTCAGGAAATCCTTCTACGTGGTTCACCTCATCACAAAAGGTTTCTCATCCAGAAAAAAAAGAGGTCATTGTTCCCCTCTACTCATCACTCATTAGACCCATTATAGAGTACAATGCCCCTTTTGGTATGTACCTCACAAGACATCTACAACAACTGGAAAGGCAGCAGAAATACCTCACAAAGCGGATTACTGGCCTCAAACAGATGCCCTATGCAGACTGTCTCAAAAAACTTCAGTTTTTACTCCATCGCATATCGCCTACTCAGAGGCGATCTCTGTCTAACATACAAAGCTATATCAAACCCACAGCTGTTGGACATGCTCCACTTAAAGAAATCCCAATCCCTCTGAGCTACATGCTCTAGGGACCTAAACCTTGTCACCACAATAAAGAGAACATGCTGGAGGGGTAGATTCCTGTCCTAGAGACTTCCCATACTCTGGAACAGACTACCTATATATGTCAAACAGAGCTCCTCATTAGCACTCTTCAAGAAAAATCTTGATGACTGGATGGGAAATAGGAAATTCACTCCAGGGATCACTTCTGTGGCTCTGCTCGACAGGGGCACAGAAAAATAATTTTCTTGGGTGGCAAAAGCCAGGATACCTTTTTGGCTAGGTTTATATACACCCTCGGGTTAGTAAATTATTAAAAGCAAAATGGAATGACAAACTAATAAAAATTAGAAACAAAAAACTACCTGCAGTGCCCAAGAATACAAATACCAACACCAGTAAAACTAACTCAACTTCAATTAAACAAGATGATAAGCGCTTTCATTTTGCTACGGCAAAACTTCTTCAGACAAACAATTCAAAAACATCATCTATTTAAATACCTTAGTATCATCTGACTAAAATCCAGCTTATACATCTTAAAGAAATATAACAACAACTTCATAAATATATACAAAAAAATAATAACATATAAACATATATAAACACCATCATATAATACTCACTGTTGCCCCCAATCCATTAAAAATTATATAAACACTAATAAAATAAAAACAAAATTCTTACATATACATAAAAAAAAAAAACACTTCCTAATCATCCCATCATCTAGATCCGCCCTCAATTTTAATAAATGACTAATACTGATGTTCATTTAAACCGGGACATACATTAGAATTAAGGTCCAATTGCCAAAAGAGTTCCCTCAACTTGACTCATAGTGGCCATGGACCCCCCCCCTTCTTATGTGGAACACTTTCAACAACAAAGAATCTAAAGTGGTGTTCTGGATACTCGTTCACATGTTTAGCTAGGGCATTGTTAGTTCTCTTATTATGACTATCATATTGGTGCTCATATATTCTCTCTTGGAGCCTACACTCCATCTTATCTTAGGTACAAAAAATTTCATATTGAACATTCACAGATTTTTAGTATCATTGACCAACAGCTTCAAAAATTAAAAACAAATAAGTTAAGGAAGACTGAAAGAGATAGAGTGGATTATCAGAATGGAAGTGCATATCCTGAACCTCCTACCTCACAAAAGTGGGGTAGTAGATTCCCTGGTGGTGTTAACTATTGTGGGAATAACCAGATTCAGGTGGATGTCTCTGGGGATTATTTGGAACCAATGAATAGGCCTGTAGGTAATAATGAAGGTGGACGTTCAGATTTTCAATTACGAAGATCTAAATGATTGAAGAACCAACAAACCAGGAAACTGGGGAATGGAATATACCCCCCCCAATATCAAAAAGAGGAATTTGAACAAATCCTTGAGGCAGAACCATAGACGATCCCAATGGAGGGCTTTCAGGAGGTAAATGACATCAATGCTGAATTTCCATTTTCATCTGAAGTTTCCCTTACTGGTGGACATAATATTTTACACAACGAAGACGGTGATTTCAATACCTATAATTTTTGGATGTTATAATTGATGATGTTGGGGTTGATCTTTTTGCTAAAGGTCTTAGTTTTGTACCATCCAAGAGTGTTAATGTGCCGGAAGTCCTTATGGATCTAAAATTATATATTCGTAAATTAAATCTTCTGCTGTTGTTTAAAGATTCTGAGGGTTCATTAGATCCCTCAAGACTGCCAAGCACATTTAATCCCACCTGCAGCCAATCCTGGTATTTTTTGTGAAAATGTGAAACTGATATTCATACTATGGCTCAAGTAATGGAACGGAGAAGATTATTTAACATCACTAGAGAAGAACCAGATTTTATTACTTTTATAAAAGGACAAAATGTCAGGGTTATGAAACCAGATAAAGGGGGTGGCTTGGTTATAATGTCTGACATTGATTACCATCATTGAATGATGGAATTATTGGTAAGTGATACCTATAAGCCAGTATCAAAAAATGAAATGAACATGGCATATTACCGAATTGGGACACAAATTAAGGACATCTTCATTGAGGGGAGAATTACACTGAATACATTTAATTTTTTTAAACTTTCCCTCCCCTTTGATTCCAACTATATTTGGAGACCCACAGCTTCATAAAGACGTTCAAGACCTCCATTTCGTCCATTTGCAGATGGGAGGGGTTCAATCATGAGTACATGCACTTGATTTCTGGATAGTAGGTTAAAAGCAATTGTCAGTGCTGAGGACTGTCTTTGTTGTGATTCATGGCATTTTCTTGAAAAGATTAATGACTTAGAGTTCAGTAAGGATGACACTTTTTGACCATTGATGTATGTGATATTTATACTGTAATCCTACAAAAGCTAGGGGTTTTATGGTTTACTGATTAGTTAGTAAAAAAAGGACTCATTCAAGATATTATCAGTGTCTATGAGGAATTGTTGGACATAATTTTAATAATTTTACTGTTTTTGATGGTAAATTATTCCTACAAAAACAGGGAGTGGCCATGGGGTCTCCATGTGGGACTCTCTTTGCAAACACTGTTATGCTGGAAAAGGAATCAAGGTTTTTATTTGGACATTCATTTTTATCTAACTTTAGACTGTACTTACATTACCTTGATGACATTTTTATTTTATGGAAGGGGGATAAGTACCATGTTCTGGATTTTATTGATTATATTAACTCTATGGATTTTTTATGTTTTAATTATACCATAGGAGAAATGTGTATTTTTTATTTGGATGTTCAACTTGAAAAATATATTAGGGGGAATAGGTTTGTGTCCAAGATATTTTGTAAACCAACCTATTCTAATTTTTCTTTACATTTTTCCAGTGGACACCCCTTCTAGTGGTCATTAAGGGGTATTTGGTTCATGTTGCATGATTAATTTCTTTGGATAATGATTTTAATTATGAATGTAATAAACTTTTAAATATGTTTTTGAGAAGGGGGTACCCTCGTTCCTTGGTTGAGGAACTTATTCAGGAAGTTACCTATAAAAAGAAAATGGGGATTTTTTTCCCCCATTACTGTCCCTGGAGATTGGAAGCCCAGTGAGTAATGATATGCATTATAATGGGCATTGAGAGGAAAAAATGGGTTCTGATTTCCCTATGGCTTTTATAACTACATATAGCCACAACAGTTTGAGAATACGGAACATACAAAATAGAAATTGGATACTTATAAAGGAGGTTAACAGCATTTACAAAAGGTTAGTAGACAGTCCCCAACTAGTTTATAAAAAGGCTAATAATTTAGAGACTATTATGGAGAGAAAAACAACTGAAGTAAAAGTTTTTTTGGGCAATCGGAAATGTGGCACTGCCACTATTGTAAATTTATATTTGAAAGTGACTGTGTAATTATTAGAGATAGAAAAGTACTAATAAAAGGGAAGCTTGATTGTGAGAGCAGAGGTTTGGTATATGTGGCTCTTTGCCAAACATGTAAACATTTTTGTGTGGGAAAGACAGAGTGTAGGCTCTGAGAGAGAATATACAAGCAGCAATATGATATTCATAATAAGAGAACTAATAATGCCTTAGCCAAACATGTGATTGAGTGTCTACAACACCACTTTAAATTCTTTGCTGTTGAAAGTTCTCCACATAAGGGGGGGGGGGGTCCATGGCCATTATGGGTCGAGCTGAGGGAGCTCTTTTGGTAATTGGACCTTAATTCTAATGTATGGCCTGATTTAAATGAACACACCAATATTGGTCCTTTATTAAAATTGAAGGTTGGATCTAGATGATGGGACAATTAGGAAGTCTTTTTTATGTAAGAATTGTTATTTTTAATTTATTGGTGTTTATATAATTTTAAATGGATTTGGGCAACAGTGAGTATTATATAATGCTGTTTAGATATTTTTATATGTTATTTTTTATGTTTATATTTATGAAATTATGATATTTCTTTAAGATGTATAAGATGGGTTTTAGTCACATGATACTAAGGCATTTAAACAGGTGATGTTTTTGAATTGTTTGTCTGAAAAAGTTTTGCTGTAGCATAATGAAAGCTCTTATCCTGTTTAAATAAAGTTGAGTTAGCTTTATTTGTGCTGGTGTTCGTATTATTGGCCACTGCTGGTAGTGTTTTGTTTCTAGTAGTAAATCATTCATTAAACATTTCAATATTATTCAATAATTCAACATTAGTATAACTACAGCTCTAAATAAGTAAGAAGAACAGTGTGAAACCTGAAGAGATAAATATATGTGTAAACTTACAGATGACAGGTAATCTTATCATATTAAACTATTATACAAAAATAAAATCAATGTATGTATATATATATATATATATATATATATATATATATATATATATATATATATATCATGCTAAAAGATACATATATATTTTGTAGATCTAACAAAAGCTCTGAATTAAGTTTAAAAGTACAAGTGTCTATATCTTAAAATTGTGTAACACTCTTAATATGATAAATATCACAATATTTAAAAATCTTTTAGCTTATTAAACTATTTCATAGCAATATTTATATTACCGAGGACAAAGAGAGTGTCGTGCCATTTCTATGGAGTAAAAAAAAACATTTATAGTCTATATTGTATTCAAAAGTTACAGTGTGCTTAATTAAACCCCCATTCTCCCTTCCTGGGTTGAAATACAGTGGATATAAAAAGTGTACACACTTCTGTTAAAATGCCAGATTATTGTGATATAAAAAAAGAGACCACAATAAATCATTTCAAAACTTTTCCCACCTTTAATGTGACCTATACCCTGTATAATTCAGTTGCAAAACAAACAAATCTGTTAGGGGATAAAATATAAAAAATAAAAAATGTACAATAAGCTGGTTGCGTAAGTGTGCATACCCTTAAATTAATACTTTGTTGAAGCACCCCTTGATTTAATTACAGCATTTAGTCTTATTGGGTAGGAGTCTATCAGCATGGCACATCTTGTCGTGGAAACATCTGCCCACTCTTTCTTGCAAAAGCAGTCCAAATCTGTCAGAATGCAAGGTCATCTCTTCTGCACAGCCCTCTTCAGGTCACCCCACAGATTTTCTATTGGATTTAGGTCTGGGCTCTGGCTGGGCCATTCCAAAACTTTAATTTTCTTCTGGTGAAGCCATTTTTTGTTGACTTGGATGTATGCTTGGGGTCATTGTCATGTTAAAAGATGAAATTCCTCTTCATCTTTCTAGCAGATGCCTGACGGTTTTGGGCCAAAAGTGACTGGTATTTGGAACTGTTCATAATTCCCTCCACCTTGACTAAAGCCCCAGTTCCAGCTGAAAAAAAAAGAAACCCCAAAGCATGATACTGCCACCACCATGCTTCACCGTAGGGATGGTGTTCTTTTGGTGATGCAAAGTGTTGTTTTTGCTCCCAACGTACCTTTTGGAATTGTGGCCAAAACCTTCAACCTTGGTCTCATCAGACCATAACACATTTTCCCACATGCTTTTGAGAGACTTGATGTATTGTTTTGCAAATTTTAGCCAGGCCTGGATGTTTTTCTGTGTAAGAAAAGGCTTCTGTCTTGCAACCCTACCCCATAGTCCAACTATATGGAGAATACGGGAGATTGTACACAACCAATACTTGGAAGAAATTCCTGCAGCTCCTTCAGTTTTGATTTAGGTCTACTGGAAGCCTCCTTGACCAGTTTTTGTCTTGTCTTTTCATCAATTTTGGATGGATGTCCAGTTCTTTGCAACGGCACTGTTGTTCCATATTTTCTCCACTTTTTTGATGACTGTCTTCACTATGTTCCATGGTATATCCAATTCTGTGGAAATTTGTTTTGTACCCTTCTCCTAACTGATACCATTCAACAATGAGATCCTTTTGATGCTTTGTAAGCTTTCTGCGAACCATGGCTTTTGCTGTAGCAGGCAACTGAGTAAATGTCAGGAAAATCCTATTAGGACAGCTGAACTTTATTTGGGGTTAATTAGAGTCTCTTTAATTGCTGGCAGGTGTGTACCCAAGAAGACTGAATGTTGTAATTAAATCAAAAGGTGCTTCAACAAAGTGTTAGTTTAAGGGTGTGCAGAGTTATGCAGCCAGTGTATTGTACATTTTTAATTTTTTAATATTTTTCCCCTAACAGAGTTGTTTGTTTTTCAATTGAATTGTACAGGTTATAGGTCACATTAAAGGTGGGGAAAGTTTTTAAATGATTTATTGTGGTCTCATTTTTTTATACCACAAAACCCTTGCATTTTAACAGGGGTGTGTACACTTTTTATATCCACTGTATATTGAGAAATCTAGTTTACTTCCTATCAAAATGGATGTACTGATTCAACAATATAACATTCAAATTTCATGTTTGACTTATAAAATTAGTTATTTCACGTAGTGTTTATGAGTCTAACACATAATATGAAACAAAGTTTCAAAGTTCAAATGACCAAGCTTTAAATTTCAGCTTTCAGAATATTTTCAAATATCTGTATATGATTTTTTTCTATGTAAATTATATGAGATCTTGTACATTTACTTTTCTGCCATATGTAGGCATATGTCATACATATCTTTCTTAAAAGCAGTATGCTATTTAAATATAATTTTTCTGTCTTATATGCCCACAAATATTCTACCTTAGTCTATATCACTTGTATTTCTAAAATCTCCTATTAAATTATTTAATCATCAGCGTTCTCTATTAGATATTACAGTATGTGCATATATTTTTTAACTTACTGATACTGCTCTTTTATTAATCTTACATAGTAGATATTTTATTCTTTGTGCATTTGCATATTATTCATAAACTGTTTAATCTTCTTATTAATTCTAGTATTACAAGTAATCTTGACTATATATAGGACAATTCCTGCTTGTTTAATTTGAATGTGTGATTTTAGCCATTGTTAACTGCTGTTCCGATTTAAGCTTCACATCCTGACATTAGAATTTGATTACAGCATGTTAAAATGACAACTCACTGCACATGGCAGCTACTAATTTCCTCTGTAAGTTTATCATTCTTCTTATTTCATGTAAACTGGTTTAATCAGGAACAAACATCTAATTTTAATTATTTCCAATAATATGTACAGTTAGAGCTAATAATACTACAACATAAACTATTAACATTCAGGAAAGTGTAAGCAAATTCTTTGCCAGCAACAGCTCAATATAAAACATTATTATAGCTTTTGTTTTACCAATTTATCACTTTAAAATAAATATTTAAAAAATATATTATTTTGAGTAGATTTCTCACACATATATACTTAAAAAAGAAATGAGAAAGTTATTTTTTGTTTTCACAGACATCAATGATGAACTTTGACCTAGATTTTCTTCACAACATCTCAAGGAGCAGGCAGGAAGCAAGGGAAGTAAAAATCGAGCATTTTTATACAACTGGAACATTCTTTTGTTCTTATTTTTTAAGTGTTAATTGCTTTATACATGGCATGTGAAAGGAATGTGTTACACAGGAAGAAAGGAAAGAAAATTCACCAGCACTTGAACACTTCTAGTTAGCATATTACTTAGATATGACATTCAGTTAACCCAGAAATGCACATACTAAGCAAAGTTAAAAAGAATAAATATAATTCTTACCTTACATAGTCTTAACGTTACCAATTATATTAGTTATAATTTGATGACATTACAGAAGTATTTATTTAACATTTAGAAATACATTTATAAGTTTAGCTAAATGAAAAATATTAATGCTTTCACTGTACACACAGTAAAACAGTAAAATTAACCATTTATATTCCTTATCATGACAAGTGCTCTAGCTTAAAATATAAATACATACTTACATATGTTTTGAAGCTTAAAATCCAATAAAAACCATGTTACTTAAAGGATAAATCTATTGCGTAAAAATATAAAAGTCCTGCTATCAGAGAATAAAAGTCACGTTTTTAAGCTTTTTAATTTCAAAAGCAGTTTAGCAGACTTCCAGGAATTCGGCTCACTCTGTCTCTTGAGGGATATACTCTTCTCATCCATTCCTTCAGTATTATTAAGAATTTTATTTTAACAAAAGTGGATGTCTGATCCACTTTGTCAAAATATTTTAGTTCCTGTAGAAAGAAATAATTTGGTCTTTGTATGCAACACCAAAGTAGCTTTAATATTGTTCTTTTTTAAATTCCTTAATCAACAGTAAGCAGGATTTTCTTTTACTCATTACTTTACTGAAATAATCATTGTCAAATCTGACAACACATTCACCTATTTTAACAGATGAGGTGAACCATGCTGTTTTTAATATTTGATCTTTTTCCTTAGCTGGACTTAAACTTAACTATAATTGAATGTGGTGATGAGTTTTCCTTCTTTGAATGCACTCTTAGGGATCTATGTGTCCTTTCAATTCAAAAAGATAAAATTTCAGGTAAATTAAATGTTTTATGTAGCCAGGTTGTTAAGAAGTTTTATATGTCGTCTCCATCATTCTTTTCAGGTATACCATACATTCTAAGGTTATTTAATCTCAGTCTATTTTCTAAATTATCAACTTTATATATGAACCAGTTATTTTGTTTTAAAAGAAATTCAGTCTGAGACTCATCTTCAGTTATCCTTTCATGATTATTTAAAGCTTCTTCTAAACTGCTGATTTGCGCAATTTGTTGTTTCATAAGAATTTCTAAATGTTTCATCTTCTTTCTGGACTCTTCTTTGAAACTTTCTATTTTGGTATTCAGTTTCTCCATTTTAAGTAATACAGCCTGTATATTAAATATTACTGACTGAATATCTTTTTTAACACATGATTCCTGAGTACCATTTCTTGAGTGGTTCATGGTGAAGTGTCTTCTCTTTTAACCACACAGCTGAAATTCTCACAGAAATATGACAACTTTTGAAGAACTTGAAGTAATAAATCTTTTCTCTGAATATTAGCAAATAAAATTAGTTAACATGTAACTCCAAATTTTATGTTTTTTGATTATATTGTCTGTCAGAGGATAGTTTTTATTCATAGGGCTTTCACCTGTTGCTGCTCTCAGTTAGCCATCTTAGCCACTCCCCCAATTATGTTCTTTTTAATGTACTGAGGATGCACATCATCAAATTGCAAGTATGCACTGCTAGCTATCTCTTTGTGATATAATCTTATCTTAAAAACACCATTCTGTACATCTTTAGCTATACACAGACCCAAACAAATAATCTCATTAAAAAGCTTAAGAAACTTGAATCTTAAAAATTCTTTAGAAGGCACAAAATGTCTTGGAATAAATTAAACTCAGATGTCATTGCAGTCCAAATGAAAAATATGTTGTCAATAAAATGAACATATATTTTAACATGATAAAAAATGGATGTTCATAAATGTTAACTTGTTCCCAAACTGTTAACACCAATTGGTGTAACTCAGGGCCACAGCAGCCCCTTATTGTCACTGAAAATATGTATCATTAAAAGAGAAAACGTTATTGTACAACACAATCTGCAATCCTGCTATCAATATATGAATCAGTTTGTCTGTTAATGTGTTGCACAGAAAATCTTTTACCCAAACTAACCCTAATTTATGTTGCATAACAGTATACAAACTGTCTCTATCTGCAGTGACCAAAATATCAGAATCCATAACCAAAACATTTTGTAATAACATAATAAAGTCACAGTATCTAATAATAAAGAATGAACTTCCCAAAAAACTTTCTGAATGCAAGATTCAACAAAGATGACAAAAGTCATAGTTTTAGACCCACTTGTTGTGACTAAGGACAAAAAAGATGGCTGTATTGTCAACTAATGTATCTTTGGGATCCCAAACATAATAGGGGTCTTAGGCCCAATCATCTTCTAACAATCAGATGTTTCCTTATCAATTCAGCCATCAAACAAAAAATTTGCCACTTTCATCTTAAATTATTTCATAAGCTGCAAATACTTTGGATTTGCACCATTTTGTAAGCCTCAACATTACTCAAAAGTGAAAACATTCACTGCTCATACTTGTAGGCATTTACTACAGCTGTAGCAGTCCCCCATATCAGCCTTCATAATAGATTGATGCTTACTGTTTAAGTATATACAATGCTTCATACTTGTCTTTAGTCAAATTAAAACTTCTACTCTTTCATGGTTTTCACAAGAACCCCAAAGTCTCAGACTAAAGCTCAAAACAGTATCCAAATTTCTGGGTATGAATAAACTGATCTTATGCAATATGCTGGATTCACAATCCTCCATTTTATTTCTGAATAAAATTGCCAAATCTACCCTATAGGTAAACAGTCTCAAATAATTTCCACCAGAGATGCTATATATGTGGGCACAAAACCCAAACCCTGTCTGAGAATTTCTAATTGTAAATCATTGCAAATAATGTCAAATTGAATATCTTAAAAGTACCTAAAATGGCTTCTAATAACCCTGGAGTTGTTGAGGATGTACAAGATTTAATGATTGAACCTAATCCATTTGTGTGCACAAAAGCATTGGATTCACATAATTCCACAACTCCTGTTTTTTCTTCTTTTTTCAAAACAAGTTTATTGTTTTAACATATAAGAGAAATATAACAATTTTATACAAATAATTAAAAATAGGTATTATTATAATATTCAACAAAACAACTAAAGTATTTACAAAGACATCCACTACAATCAGATCAATTAATTAAACTAAAATACTGTGCTATTGAAATTAGAATTTTTTTAACAAATTTTGTAAATTATCCCATACAATAAAATGTGATGTTTTTCTAGTTGTTCTCATTCTAATTGTGCTTATTTCCATATGACACATTATATTCATAACATTTTTAAATTCATTGAACGAAGGAGGTGTATCTGAAATCCAATTTCTAGTTATTATTTTCCTAGCCACTGCTAGGATAGACCATAACAAGGGAAGCTTAATCTTTTAACACATTGAGGTACAGGTGTGTTGAATAATATAAGAGACTTAGAAATAATGAAATTATCTGTAAAAGAGCCTGCAAAAATTCATTAATTGACTTCCAGTATTCTTTCAACTTCATACAGTCATAAAACATATGAGCCCAGTCAGCATTAATTTCTACATTACATCTCTTACATAGATTATCTTTATTATTAATTTTATTCATCATCAAAGGTGTATAAAAGATCTATGTAAAAATTTCCATGTATAAAGTCTCCAGACAATGGAAGATGTAGTTCTATAAGCAGATTCCAATATATATTGTTTATCTTGTTGAGTTGGTGGGTCCCCATTAATAGAGGTGAAATAATTCCAGTATGAATCTACATTGTAAAAAGTTTCTTGTCTGATAATTTTATGTATATATGAAAGTTTACCTTTATCAGAAACTTTATGCTGTAAATTTATTATCAAGTAATCAATCAGTTTTGGAATAGATTCTTTAACTGTTATAGACATTAGATCTATTCTATCAATGAGATGTTGTCTAAAGATCTGAACCTCTAACCAGCAAGTTTCTCTTAGATCAAATTCTTGTTTTAAGAAATCTAGATTTTTAACTTTATTATCAGATATCAGCTGATACCAGTACTTTAGATTATTATCTATAGCTAAATGAGCTCCTTCAGAAGTAGATGACATAAGCATACCCTGAGTATAAATTATAGGGAATACAATAAAATTCCATTCCCTATACTTAGGGTGCATCCTGTTTTTTCTTCTGAGTGTTGTTCACATCCAGGGATAATTAAAAACCTGACTGCCCTGACTTCTGGATCAAAAACAGAAAACAGAAATTCTTGTACCTCTGTTGAAAAATCATCTGCCCTTGGCTCCTTTACCTTTGCCACCTGTGTGGAAACCTCTGTCCTTTAAAACTGTGATCCAGGGCTACTGATTGATTGCCCTGTAAAAATTCTTGATTTCCCATTTTGGTCTGCTTGCTAGGTCATGTCTTGCCCAGCACGCTGCTTTCTACCAAATGCTGTCACCATATACACACAATGAGCTCTGGTTGTCCCCATGTAGGAGAGTATCAATGACTGTATTTTTGTAGTCACTGTAATCTCTAGTAAACTTTGTAAATTTACTCTTCATAGGTAGATCATTTTCCTTGTCAGATTATTTGAACACTTTATTTAATATAGCAATAAATGACTCAGCTATCACTATACCTTTCAAATTAAACAAATTCTTATCAATGGTGGAATTTAATATATCTATGAGCTCACTGGTGAAGCAAATCAAGACTCTCATATAAATATAGTCTCTTCATTGATTGTGTACCAATCTTTGATAAATTCGGTGTTGGAAAATTTGTGCATAGTTTTTTTTTTAGTAAATACAAGCCTCTAGGAACCCTTCTTGCTAAGAGACTTTCCTTAAAAAAACTAAGTGTCCCATTGTAATGTATTTAACTTAATAAAATCTTTTTCAACCTCTTTAAGAAATTTGTTGGCCCCTTTATTGCTGAATCTATGCTTGAAGGTCAAATGAAAACTCCATGACTATGATTTTAAACAGTCCTGTAACTGTTGATCAAAAATTTCCTTATTTACTATCTTTCCATATTCAAAATATGTATACCAACTGTTTGAAAATAAAAATGCATGTCCACCAGTGATAACCACTTGAAGAACTGAGGAAGTAGAGTGCTATTTTGTGGAACCAGCACAGGGCACTTGTTGAGCTAGCTATGCTTCTGACTTATATATACTAACCCTGAGATCGCCATATCTCAAAGAAAAGGAAATAGCCCAAAAATAGCAATTTTGCACTAGTCTGCACTTTTGCAATTCAGTCTCCGCATTTTACGATTCAACAATGCAGGTCTCAAGATTTTAAATGGTTAACATATTAGTAAGATTTTTTTTTTTAATTTTATATTACTCAAAGATAGGTAATTTCAAGTCCTACTACATGGAAATAAAATGGACTGTTTTCCAGCAGGCATAGGAGAGTTAAGATGGCAGCCACTTATGATGTAATAAATAAACTGTATACAGTTACAATACTACAGAACAACAACATAGGTTACCCAAGACATACATTTTTGTATGGTCTGCTGTAACAGATGTCCCTGTGTGGTGAACATTTTACAGTAAAGTTTTAATCTTCCCTTCTGCTACATATCTGAACAGAACTGAATAAAAGCATGTGAGTAAAACCATACTAACCTGTGTCATAAAGAATGCTTCTGTGTCCTCAATGCCCATTTCTAGTATGTTTGCAGGACTGTGTCTTCCTGGCTGTCTACAAATGTTATCCACATTTTGTAATAGTTGTTCAGTTTCCTTGTCTTTTTCTGTTACAAAAGAATATCCAGCTTGTGGAAGAGGCTCCAGTAAAGGCAATCTATTTGGATGATTAGCAGGAAAGGTTTTAGATTCACCAAAATTTAAGCTCTTCCCAATCAAAGTAGGCAGAGGATATGATTCCAACATTAAGGGTTGTTTGGGGACTTTTGGGATATGGCTGTTGACCTAAAATGGAACAAAGAAAAAGAGGCAGTATATGTATCTCAGCAGCTAGGCAGCATCAATGACTCCATAACAAAAAATGAACAGATTGCAATTGTTTACAAATCACAAAATACTGATAAACTGATAACAGTTTTCTAAGATAAAATGATTAATTAAACTGTGACAGACCCTGTAGTGTAACAGATCTTACAACATATGCAGACAAGCTAACATATTTGAATTATTTCCACAGTCTTGGGAAATTCAGGAAATGGTGATGTACTGCATTCACCTTGGACAAAATCACTTTGCATATATAATGTATAATATGGACAGAGGGTTACTCAAACAAGCATTAAAATCACAAATAGTATCCCGTGAAGCTAGTAACATTATTTTTATCAAAATATACACTTCACAACATGATTTTCTACAACCAATCTTTGCCTACTTGCTGGTCTTGAACATCTCTAGTAGTTAAGGCAACTCTAAAGCATGGTATAATTCTTTAGAATTTTTAAAGCAGTTTATGGCTTGTACTCTACACTGTTCTTCCCCACCTGTCTGCTCTCACTGATACTATAGAGCTGTTGCCTACCTGGAACTCATATTTATATAAGTAACACCTATGAAGTCACTGAATAGATTATTGTTATATTTATGTAGAAGTATTACATTTATTTCACACCACATAAAGAAGAAGATGAGAAAAAATTATCTTCCAAAAGGGAGATAAGAATGCAGTAGATCTGAAGAATGTGTTCATATAAAAAGAAACATTTTTATTTTAACTGCAGTTTCAGTTCAGCAAAATGGATATTTTCCTCAAACTCACTGAACATTGGTCCCATGCTTAGCTGATCACTTGTTCCAGTAAAAGTTATTCCCAGCACCAGGAAAATAGCCTCTGCCATTCAGGGCCATCAGTCAGGCAGCCATTGGGGGGGGGCTTTCTCAAGACTTGATCCTTAACTGTTTCAGGTAGCACCAAAGGGGTTGGTGCGCAACATGTACATAAGAAGGAAGAGTCGTTCACTTCACGAGTGGTATCTTCCTCAGACATTTTATTCCTTTGTAGACAGACACACCTAAATCATAAGTCTGGGTTTCCATCAGGATACTGGACAGTTACTGTGCGGTTCCTCAGATATACAATTTATCCCCCCCAAACCCCAGGAAGAAGCAAGCGGTCTAAGGAACTGCCATTCCTCTTCCTCCCAGACAGCTTCCTCTGGTGGCTGGGGACACTTTTTGAGCTTGGATAACCTGCATCCTACTCATGGCTCCACTCCTTTATGGATGGAACCAGACAATTTCTGTTAAGTGCGGACATTAATAGGTACAGTCTACCACACAAAGAATGCACAGTGGATCCTGTGTAGAGAGTGTGAGTGTGACTGTCATGGCAGAGATTCAGGAACAGAATCATTTCATTACACTGGGCAGCTTGGGAAATGTAGGCAGCTTAGGTTTATTGCACATTCTAATGATGCACACTACTGTGTGCTTTGTATGCTTACAGCTTTTTCAGCCACACTGTGGTATCCATATCAGTACCAATATATAACCTATAGGCATGCAAGATAAAAGGCAGCTGAGTAGGACCAAAGTTACTTGCACACAGGTATACATGCGCTGGCAATGCTAATCATGAGGTCTTATACCACAATACATACACAACAGTACCAGCATTCATTTACATTGCATTCTGGATGGGGGAATTTTCATTGGAGTAAAACCCCTTTCTGACAGTGGAACACTGGATGAATGATATGGTGTGATGGCTGTGGAGAATAACATGTTAGTATGCCTGTCTGCACACATTGATAGTTGCTGTAACAGGTATGTTTTTTTTATTTTAAATGTTCTGAACAAAACAGTACAAATGATGTTGTTCAAACATGTCCACCATTTCAGCAACTTACTCATGGGCAATTTGATTGAGTTTGCATTCTTATTACCTATGAGAGCACTGCCATTGCTGAGTCTCCATATCTTGGTCTCAGTTTCACTATTAGTGGCATAAATTGTATTATTCTGCTTAGTATGCATTAGCAATGTATTTGTGACCTACATACAACTATGATGTGGAAACTTTTCTACAAACTAGCCCCATGGACTACAGACTAGATTTATGCCTCTGCCTTAGAATGACCAACATTCAATTTTAATGTTAATAACTTTTGAGAACACTATAACTTCTGGAGATTTTTTAGTTGTTCTCGGAGCAGGAGAGGGGTAGAAGTAACAGATATGATTGTGAACAAAGCATTACCCAAAATGGCAGCTGATATGGCTTGGAAGTCCAGAGGTCCAGAACAGAAAACTGGTTGGGTGAAGTTATGAAGGTTGTAACAATTCTCAGAGATTGAGTCCTAATACCACATAAAAAGGGACTGACTGCCTTCTGACAACAAGGGTTATATACTGAAGAACCTGCATAATCAAAACTATTTTAGCCATTGTACTATTGGTAAAATTGGATTATAGTAGTGGTCATATTTAATAACTATTTTTTTATTAGTATATATTAAACGGTTCTTTACACAGCCGGAAAACATAACATCCACTCAGCATGAAAAGAACTGTTTGCAAACAAAAAAAAAGACTGCAGTGTTGAAAGTACAGTTGTGTACCTACCATAAATGTAGATGTTTGAGTGTATTCACTGTTGCAGTCATTACAATTGGGTTATCCTGCTGGCAGGCTACCCGCAGTCGGCCTGAATTCCAAAGTCTAAGTCTGACTTCAGTTGCTGTCACCTCTTCCCTGACGTCAGTGCACCACGGGTATAAAAGATGCAGCCGACGCCATTTTCTTCAGTTTTTCTTGCCCCAGATGTCAGGTGCCCCAAAATTGGTAGGCTAATTTATGCCAATAAGCATGCATGCACATAAAACAACTTTTCCTTCATCTACAAGCAAATACACCACATAGGTTGTATAGGATAGAGAAGTACAGATAAATTCCAGCAAAGAAAAGGGGGCATGGAGGGAGGGTAACCTGGACTGCAACAGTGAAAACACTCGAACATCTACATTTATGGTAGGTACACAACTGTGTTATGTTCATCGTGTTTCACTGTTGCAGTCATTACAATTGGGTTGAATCCCAAAGCTAAGGTTGGGAGGCTGGAGCAAAATAGGATTAGGAGAGGCTATAAGGCCCTGCAGAACTGCAGTGGCAAAGCCTGCCCTGGATTTAGAATAGAGAGGTAAGTGGTAGTGCTTTGTAAAGGTATGCACTGAACTCCAGGTTGCAGCCTCTAAGATACCTTTGGTTGGTACTCCTCTGAGAAAGGCTGCTGAAGTGGCTGCTGCTCTGGTTGAGTGTGGCCTAATGTCCTTAGGCACTGTTTTGCCATGCTGTGAATAGTAGAAATGAATGCAATGGCCTATCCACTTAGAACTAGTCTGTTTAGAGATAGGTTTTCCTTGTGATGCTGCAGCATATGCCACTAGGAGTTGATCAGTCTTTCTGAAAGCTATATTTCTGTCCAAGTAGAAGCGTAGCTGTCTGTGAATTTCCAAGGAATGCCGAATTCTCTCACCCTTATTCTGTGGGTTTGGATAAAAAGTAGGCAAATTCATTGTTTGGTTAAGGGCCACACTGGACACTACCTTAGGCATAAATGTAGGGTTTGTCCTCAGCGAAACCCTGTCTGGATGGAAAATGATAAACGGTTCCACAGCCATGAGTGCCTGTAACTCTGAGACTCTTCTAGCGGAGGTTATTGCTAGGAGCAGAGCTGTTTTCCAGGATAAGAATTTTATGTCAGCTGCAGAGGCTGGCTCAAACGGAGGTAGTGTGAGCTTTTCCAAGACATAGTTGAGGTCCCATGCAGGTATTAGTGCTCTCCTTGGAGGTCTTAAGTTTTTAGCCCCTCTGAGGTACTGCCTTAGTAAGGGGTGTGAAAATATATGTGGTTATGTATTGTAATGAGCTGAAATGGCAGAAGCATGAATTTTAATTGATGAAAAAGAAAGGCCTTTATCCAGCATCTCAGTTAAGTATTGTAAAATCTGAGGAATATTTGGAACAATAGTGTCAATACCTTGTGCTTGGTTCCAAGCACAGAATCTCTTCCATTTGTCTGCATAAGATTTTCTGGTGCTAGGCCTCCTGGCCTCCAATATGACATCCATCACTGCTTTAGAGAGAGGTGAGTCTTGAGAGGCTATATTATCTGCCATGTCACCAGGTTTAAGGTTTTGAGTTGGCTGTGCAGTATCTGACTGTCTTGTTGGGTCAATAAGTGAGGCATTTGAGGTAATGTCCTGGCTGGGCAGTGAGACAAGCTCTTTAGGATTGGGTACCAGTGCTGGCGGGGCCAGTCTGGGGCAATTAGTATCATTTTTGGTTTCTCTTGTCTGACCTTGAGGAGTACTTTGGGGAGGAGAGGCAGAGGAGGAAAGGCATATACTGTTATTTTTCTAAGTGAAAGAGAGTGCATCCACTTTCCATGCTTGCTTGTGATAAGTCCTTGTGCAGAATCTTTGTAGTTGGTAGTTGTGAGGGGTGGCAAATAGGTCTATGTCCGGACATCCGCAGGTCCTTGTTATCATGCTGAAGACTTGTGGATCCAGTTTCCACTCGTGGGGATCCATGAGGTTTCTGCTTAGTTCGTCTGCCAGAGTATTTTTCCTTCCTGGCAGGAATTGTGCTTGCAGATGTACTTGGTAAGTCAATGCTGTGTGCCACAAGTTCATGGCTTGCCTGCAGAGGGGGTAGGAATGTGTGCCTCCCTGCTTGTTTATGTACCACATGACTGTAGTATTGTCCGTCCTTATTAGTAGTTGTCCTGGGTGAAGTTGATCCTTGAAGGCTGTTAGGGCATTCTGAACAGCTAGCATCCCTTTTTGATTGATATGTAGATGCATTTGACTTGCGGACCATGTGCCCTGAATACATTTTCCTGCCATATGGGCGCCCCAGGCATAATCTGATGCATCTGTTGTCAAAGTCTGGCCAGCTGTGGGTAAGGTGAATGGCTGTCCCGTGTTGCAGTGACAGGCTATTGCCCACCATTGAAACTCCTGTTGCAGGCAGGGAATGAAGGTAATTACTGTTTCCAGGCTGTGGCAATGTTGAGTCCAAACACTATTTAGATACCATTGAAGTTTCCTCATATGCAGACTTGCATATGGAATTAGCAGAATGCAGGATGCCATGAAACCCAAGGCCTGCAGAATTTTTCTTGCAGATAACTGGGTCTTTGTTGCCAACATTTTGAAATAAGTAGTCAGTTGTCTGTGTTTGTCTGGCATGAGATAAGCCATCTGGGCATTTGTATTTAAGCTTGCACCCAGGAATATTATCTCATGAGAGGGTATGAGTTTTGATTTCTTTTTGTTTACTGTGTACCCTAGACTTGTCAGTAATCTTTTTACAAATGCCAGATGCTGTAGTAGAATGTCCTTGTTCTCCACTTGAATAAGGCAGTCATCCAAGTAAGGATATATTTGTATTCCTCTTTGTCTGCAAAATGCAATTACTGGTGCCAGGCACTTTGTGAAGACCCTGGGGGCAGTAGATAAGCCAAAGGGCAGTGCAGAGAATTGATAGTGTATTGAGCCAGCTTTGAATTTGAGGTGTCTTCTGCACATGTGTCTGATTGGGACATGCAGGTATGCCTCTTTTAGGTCTAAAGTCACAAGCCAAGCCTTCTTGCCCAACATGGGCAGAAGCTGCTGTAGAGTCAACATCTTGAATTTTGGAATATCCAGATAAGTATTTAGAGTGGAGAGGTCCAGTATAGGTCTCCAGGCTTTGTCTTTTCTGGGTACCAAGAACAGTCTTGAACAGCATCCTTGACACTGGTCTTGTTTTGGTACTTGTTGAATAGCCCTCATGTCCATGAGAGATGAAACTTGTTTTTGTGCCTCTGCCCATTGGTTGTGTGGCAGATCTGGCATACCGTTTTGCCTTGGCAGGGTGTGAAAGTGGAACCTGTAGCCTTGTGTAACTATATTTAGAACCCATTTGTCCTGGGTGATTATGTGCCAATTTTGTGAAAAAAGTGCTAGTTTTCCTCCCAAAGGGGCTGCCAAGAGATAGGTGCTTGGTGCTGAAAGTGGGAAATCATTGAGACTGTTTTCTGTATGGCTGTGATTTTTCCTCTCCGCTTTTGGAGGTAGAAACACCCCACTGTTTAGGCCTGTATTAGCCTTGGGGCTGTGATCTGCCTCTGGGGCATCTGTATCTGCCCCTTTGTGGTCTATCTGATACTGGAAAGGACCAATTCTTTGTAGGCCAGTTCCTGCTAAATCTGGGAGGCTGTACCTGCAAGAAATCCTTGACCGTTTGCATAGATTTAGCTTTGTCCTCCATTTTCTTCAACACCTCTTCTGCTTTAGCGCCAAACAAAGTATCATGCTGTAAAGGAGCATCTAATAGTTTTGCTTTAACATGATCCGGAAAATTCTGTTCTTTTAACCAAGCATGCCTCCTAATGACAGAACCTGTAACAGCGGCTCTGCAGGAGGCCTCAAGAGAATCAAAACCACATTGCAAAGTATGCTTTCCAACTTGTTCAGCTGCATGCAGTAAATCCTGCATTTCTTTATTGCACATTCTGTACTTGTTGGCATTTTCTGTTTAAGCAAAGACATAAGATATTGCTGATACTTAAGCATATGAAATTGGCAATTTAAGGCTCTTACAGCCAAGGTAGCAGAGGTATAAATCTTTTTGACCCATCTGTCTAGGGCTCTAGAATCCCTATCAGAGGGGATAGGATTTTTTGCAGTAGAAGCCTTGACCTCTTTGGGACCCTGAGAGATGGTTTCAGGGTCTGCTGCAGGGTTCTTATAGAGAAATTTATGTGAATCAGGAACCCTGTAGTATCTGTCTGGCTTAACCGGAGCTGGTGGTAAAAAGTCTGGAGAAAAACTGGACTCTGTAAATACATCATCTACAATGTCTAAACAGGTGGAATAGCCAGGGGCCTGTGCTGGGGCAATAAAAGGAAATCTCTGAGCCTTTTCTTGGATTCTGAGTAGTCTTGGCTCTCTCAGTGAAAATGCTCCCTCATAGTATGCAGTGTTTCCCCAAAAGAATAATCCTCAGGAGGAGAGACTGAAAGAATAGATTCTTCAGCATCAGAATCCTCATAGGGAGGAATAGAGTAATCTTGTTCAGAGGAGGAGTCAGAGGAAATGGAAACCTGGTCTGAAGATTCATATTCTAACTCTTGCCTAGGCCTCTTTTCAGGAGGGGGCTTTATAGCTGAAGTAGGTTTTACATATAACTCTGTAGGCCTGAAAACACCCTCAGAAGCCGATGCCTGCTCAGTGGCTCTGGACCCATCTGAGGGTATGATTTCCGAGTGTCCAATACCTTGAGTTTCCAGAGGCCCAGTCAGCTCCACATGGGAGTCGAAAGCAGCCTGTGGCTCTGAGGTAGCGGGCGTCAAGGGCTGTGAAAGCGCCTCACTGAGAACTGGCAAACCGGCGACAGGCCTAGAAGAAGCCTCATCATCGGTTTTGGATCTCGGATGCCTGTCCTTTTCTTTTTCTTTTCATTTTTTGTAAACTCCGGTAGTTGGCTGATCCAACGGCATTATATAATTAAATCTTCTGCCAAAGTAATGAAATGCAAAATCATACCAACGCTTAATAGTGCGTTGGTTAAATCTGGCACAAAACCGACAACTAGCAACGTTATGGTCAGGGCCTAGGCAAGGAATACAGTAATAGTGAAAATCCTTATGAGGTATTTGCTTCCCACAAGAAATACAGTTATTAACTTTTTCTGACATTGGTCTGGATCAAGAAAAATGTTTCCCCAATGGGGTACTTAGCTTTAATGAAGACTTAGGATCTGAAATTCGAATTTGAAAACTTCAGGAGTCGGCCGACCGGCACTTGCGAACTGCCTTTGCTTTGGGCACCACGCAGCAAGAAAGACTGAAGAAAATGGCGTCGGCTGCATCTTTTATACCCCTGGCACACTGATGTCAGGGAAGAGGCGACAGCAACTGATGCCGGACCTAGACTTTGGAATTCAGGCCAACTGCGGGTAGCCTGCCAGAGGGATAACCCAATTGTAATGAATGCAACAGTGAAACACGATGAACATCATTAGATTCTACTTTAGGTAAGCAGCATAGTTAGTTTTGTAGTTTTGAAACCTACCTCATCACTACATAAAGTAAGGCAACCTCTATCTTAAGACAAAGCCTGTAAAGCACACTGGTATCTAGCAGAGGCAGCTTCTACTAGAAAACAGTCTTACAAGTCAAATGTTTCCCATTTCAGTGGACAGTGGCACAAATGGAAAGTCATTAAAACAAAAGCAAAAACAGTCAGATCTCAAAGAGGGAAGGATTCTTCCTGGGAAATGTCAGCTGCAAGCAGCAGTTGCAAAACAGCCTGACATTAGGCAGGGAAGCAATCTTAGCTTTACTTCTATGGCCGACTAACTATCAAGAGTAGATGGATGAACTAGCACTGAAACAAAATGTATACCTATTTCAAATAAACCGATCCAATAATATAGAAATATTTATATAGACAAAGATAGAGACAGAGAAAGAAGTAGAGAGAAAGATATAGAAATAGATAGGAACATAGGTAGAGGGATCGATAGACACAACAGTCAGGAAATCCTTCTATGTGGCACACCTCATCACTAAGGGCTTTTCATCCAGAAAAAAGGAGGTCATTGTCCCACTGTACTCATCCCTCATTTGACCCATTATAGAATACAACGCCCCGTTTGGTATGTACCTCTCAAGACATCTGCAACAACTGGAAAGGCTGCAGAAATACCTCACTAAAAGAATCACAGGTCTAAAGCAGATGCCCTACGCTGACCGCCTTAAAAAACTCCAGCTATACTCTGTCGCATATCGTCTACTCAGAGGCGATCTCTGCTTAACATACAAGGCCATGTCAAACCCAGAGCGTTGGACATGCTACACTTAAAGAAATCCCAATCCCTCAGAGCCACACGATCCAGGGATCTAAACCTTGTCATCACAATAAACAAAACATGCTGGAGGGATAGGTTCCTGACCCAGAGACTCCCCAGACTCTGGAATAGATTGCCCATACATGTGAAGCAGAGTTCCTCTTTGGTCCTCTTCAAAAAGAACCTTGATGATTGGATGGGAGAAAGGAAATTCACCCCTGGGATCACATCAGTTGCCCTGCTAGACAGGGGTCCAGGGAAGTAAATAGTGTGGGGAAAAATAGCCAGGGAATTGTTATGGCTAGGCTTGTATAGGCCCTAGGGCTGATAGCCTAGTACCAACTTATGAACCAACCTATGAACACTGAGACACAGAAACAGAAAAGGAGATGGATTTAGAGAGACATAGAAAGAATAAAGATAAGGCTAGAGTGTCAGAGAAAAAGAAAGAGAGATAGAGACAGTGATAGTGATAGAGACAGAAACAACAACAAAAACAGATACAGATAGAAATACAGACAGAAGCATAGAAAAAGAATCAGTGATAGAGATAGAAAGATGGAGCCAGAGACAGAGATGTAGCTTAACAAAGAAATATATAGTGACAGGGACAGATAGAGACAGTAGTCATAATAGAGCTAGATACAGAAATTAAGAGAGAGAGGTAGAAAGAAGGCAGAAAGAGTTGTTGTTTGTCTTTCGGCTTTTCCCGGTTAGGGGTCGCGACAGCAGAACTCCGTCCGCTAATGAATGGCAGTGGATTTTTACGGTGCCGAGTTGCCAGCCCGACACCCAACCTTCAAAGAAGGCACGCCCATTCATGCACGCATCTACCTGCATGTCTTTATACGTCACTCAACCATGGGGAGGACATGCAAACTCCATACAGAAGGTGCTCAAGCCGAGAATCGAACAGGAGAACCTCTTGCTGTGAGGCGACAACACTAACTGCTGCACCACTGCGGCCTATAGAAAAATGTAAAGACACAAACACTGATAGAGACAGAAACAGAGATATAGATGGGTAGAGACAGGAAGAAAGCCATATAGAAAGTGACAGAGAGAGACAGAAGCAGAGACACAAATATAGAGATGGAGAGAGATAGAGACAGAGAGGTAGAGATATGTAGACAGAGATACATCTTTAAAGTGTGATGACAATAACAAATTTCTAAATGAGCTTATCACCTACTTCAGCAAGTTTGATGAAGGGAATGGCACGAAAGCTGCAAAACCTGCCTCAATTCAGCCAACGTTCAGAGAACTCTAAGCTGGGTGAACCCAAGAAAAGCAGCTGGGCCAGACAACATTCTGGGATGTGTGCTAAGAGACTGTGCTGTTCAACTGATGATAGTTCTTACTGACATATTTAACACATCTCTATGTCAGAATATAGTACCCAGGTGCTTCAAGAATGCAACAATGATACCACTACCCAAAAAGTCTGAGCCAACAAGCCTGAACGACTATGGTCCAGTAGCTCTCACCTTTACCATAATGAAGTACTTTAAAAGACTGGTCAAAGCCTATTTAACAACAAATCTCCCTGCAGAACCGGATCCACTCCAATTTACTTATTAGTTGAACCGGTCCACTGCAGATGCCATCTTGCTGGCACTGCACACATCCATGGCTCACCTGAAAAACAAGAACTGTTATGTCCAACTATTATTCATTGACTTTAGCTCTGCCTTTAACACAGTTATACCCCAACATCTGATAGAGAAATTGATTCATTTGGGTGTCAGCACTCCCATGTGTAACTGGATTTTGGACTTCCTCAGTGGCAGACCACAAAGAGTGAGCATGGGCAATAACACCTCAGAGAGCACTACAATGAGCACGAGAGTCTCTCAAGGATGTGTTCTCAGTCCTCTGTCATTCAACATGCTGACCCATGACTGTGCAGCTAGGAACAGCTCAAATCACATAATCAAATTTGTGGATGATGCTACAGTAGTAGGCTTAATCAGCAATAGTGATAAAACAGCATAGAGGGAGGAGGTGAAGCATGTGATTAGATGGTGTGACAACAACAACCTGGCTCTGAATGTAAACAAAACCAAAGAGGTAATGGTGGACTTCAGGAAAAGACATGAGGAACATCCCCCTCTCACAGTCAAGGGAGAAACAGAAGAAAGGGTGAAGAGCACCAAATTCCTGGGGGTGTACATCGCAGAAGACTTGACATGCTTCATTAACACAAATCACACTGTCAAGAATGCACAATAAAGGCTCCACATCCTACGCAGGTTGAAGAGAGCAAACCTTTCATCTACAGTCCTCCCAACCTTCTACCGAGGCACCACTGAAAGCATCTTGACAAGCAATATCACAGTATGGTATGGGAACTGCAAGGCTACAGATCATAAGGCTTTCCAAAGGGTGGTAAAGGTGGTAGACAGGATCACCAGGTCCACGCTTCCATCTATACAGGACCTGCGCTCAGCACAGTGTCTCGATAGAGCTACAAAGATTGCCACAGAGTGAACCCACCTGGCTCAGGGACTGTTTTTCTGCTTGACTTCAGGCAAGTGCTACAGATGTATACATTGCAAAACGACTAGATTCAGAAATAGCTTCTTTCCTCAGATTATCAGACTACTAAACTTAGGTAGCAATGCAAGCCAACAGGTCACCTAGTCAGAGACCACACAGTCTGAAGGGAATCTCTTTCCTTAAAGTGCAATCAACCCACTGTTAGGTTCTTCTCACCTGTGCAATAGCTTAATGAAAGCTTCTTAACTTTGTGTGCAATAATTCAAAGAACAAGTTGCATTCCATACTGAAAGTGCTCTAGTCTCATAAGGCTCAAGTCTCAACTGTGCAATATATCTACCTGTGCAATACTAAGTGCTGCTAATAGATAGAGATACAAACGTAATTATGTCCTAGTATCATGTTGAATGTTACAAATGCTTTTTATTTATAGCTGTTATATTTATATGTATATTTTCTGCACATAGAGCTCGAAGCAACAAAATTTTGTTTAGCCTGCACTGAGGTGTGCATCTACATGACAATAAAGTTTACTTTGACTTGACTTTGACTACAGAGATAGAGGTATAGGCAGAGTTAGCAAAAGAGACAGAAGAGATAGCAATAGAGAGAGACAGAAAGACAGGCACAGCTAGATATAAAAACTGAGATAATGGTCGAGACAGAGAAAGAGGTAGAGACAATGACATAGAGGCAGAAACAGCTAGAGACAGAGCTATAGACAGTATCAAGCAAAGTTGTTACACCATCAAATGTTCTTGAGGAAAGTTAAAATAACATTGAAATCTTAAACCAACATATATGAAAGCACAAAAAGGTCTTAAATGTAACAAAACATTGTACTACAGAATTAAACCAATAAATGGAGGAGTGAAGAAAAACACAGTACTTTCTATGAGTTAACATTTTTTTCAATAAAATAAACCACACACAAAAAACCCTGCAGTGATGTTCCTGTTATTAAAACACCTACAGGTATGATGACTATGCTCACACGTGTTGATCATCATAAGGATCATTGCTGCAATCATTTTGAATATGAATAAGAGAATACCATGCAGTGTACCTTGAACTCACAAAAATGGATACATAGTCTAAAGGATATGGTATATCCAGGACAACGACAAAGCCCTTTGACCATGAAAAGAGCATAATATTATGCTTTGGAGAAGTGAACAAAACATCTCCAGCCCTTCTGCTACTTTATTTAATATAATCTACTCCAAGTTCATAGAGCAGTTTATGTTCTTTTGCTGAAATGGAATGTTTCTTCCTTGGATCTCAGCATAATGACTAAATACCATATACCCTGCAGGACAGGCAAAGCAATTCTCGCTCCACCTTTAGACCAGACATCTATGTTTGTAAAGTATGGTGAATGGATGTTCTTGTAGCAACCTCACAGATGATTTGGGCAGCTACATTTTCACAGAAGGCTGTAGTGACAGCTACTGACTTGGTGGAGTAAGCTCCCATCTCTCTGGTTAGTGTTTTCTTGTATTTTTCATAATTAGAAGTTATGTACCTACCATAACGTTCCATGTTAGTTGTCTTCTCTCGCCTTCTTTCTTGCTGGATGGGTTTGGAGCCGAATCTCGGCTCCGACTCGGCACTTGCTAAGCTCGAGAGTCACTTTTATCAGCTCGAGGCAGCCCCATATCCCATGATGCAAGGCGCTAATAACCCAGATCTCATTTGGTATCTAGAGGAAAAACTGTCTATAAACTTTCCACCAAGGAAAGAAGAACAACTAACCTGAGAAGGCTGTAAGGGGAAACCAGGTAACCAAGGTCCAGAACTAACTGGTGTCCAAGGAAGAACAATCTTCCAGAGAAATAGGAAGTTCAAGGTCTGTCCAGGCTAGGGGGACAGGAGGGAGGGATGCAAGAAAGAAGGCAAGAGAAGACAACTAACATGGAACGTTATGGTAGGTACATAACTTCTAATTGTTAAGTTGTCAATCTCGCCTTCATTCTTGCTGGATGGGACCGCGTCCCTAGCACCTCTATCCTGGGTGGCTCAATGGAACAGACTCTTGAGAACTGTGGAACCAAAACTCGCCCTGTCCCTGGAGGCCAAATCCAATATGTAATGAGAAATGAAGGTATGAGGAGTGGCCCAAGTGGCTGCTGCACAAATAGTGTCTAAGGGTAGCCTAGCCTGAAAAGCTGTAGATGTGGCTAGACCTCTTGTAGAATGTGCTTTAGGTTTTGAGATCAGTTGTTTGCCCCTCAGCTGATAAATGTCAGAAATGGTGGAAGACAGCCATCTGGATAAGGTCACTTTAGAAACAGGGAGACCTTTTTTATTTTCAGCATAAGAAAGGAAGAGCTGATCAGACTTCCTAAATTGCTTCGTTCTGTCCAAGTAATATCTGAGTTGGCGATGAACATCTAGGTAATGCAATTTTTGTTCCGCCCTGTTAGAATGATTGGGAAAAAATACAGGAAGATCAATGGATTGGTTTAAATTTGTCTTAGAAGCAACCTTGGGCAAAAAGGATGGATTGGTTCTTAAGGATACTCTGTCATTGTGGAAGACCAAGTAAGGAGGACGAACACAGAGGGCATGAAGTTCAGACACTCTTCTAGCCGAGGTAATAGCGACTAGAAAAAGTGTCTTCCAAGAAAGAAATTTTAATGAGCATGAAGCAGCCGGTTCGAAAGGGGGAAGTATCAAGGATGCCAGCACTAAATTTAGGTCCCACTGTGGTGGAGGATCCCTAACAGGGGGTTTAAGAAGGAACACCCCTCTGAGAAAGGCTTTACAAAGTTTGTGAGACATAATGTTTTGGTCTGCAAATCCGACATGGAAATTCGAGATTGCTGCCAACTGGACTTTAACTGTGGAAGAAGAAGAACCTGAGTGAAAAATTTCAGCTAGAAAGTCCAAGACTGACTGAATAGGGGCAGTAAAAGGGTCTAAGTTCTTAGACTTTGCCCAAAAGGAGAAACGTTTCCATTTGCTAGAGTAAATCCTCCTTGTAGAGGACTTAAGAGAAGCTATTATATCTCTAACGGGGTTAGAGATCATAGGAAGCCTGGCTAAGGAAGGAAGTGGAGCAACCAAGCTGTGAGGTTGAGGGAACGAATGGACCGGTGCAGTTGACCCGACTGGTGGGTCAGAAGTTCTGGAACTGGGTCCAGATGCCAAGGCTGCACCAAGAGATGGCGATGAAGGAACGGGAACCAAATTTGTCGAGGCCAGTAAGGGGCAATGAGAATCATTTTGGCTCTCAAGACGGTAGCTTTCTGGAGTACTTGAGGTATTAACGGAAAGGGGGGAAAGGCATAAAGAAGTCCCCGGGGCCAATCCTGGGTAAGAGCGTCTCTGGAGGGATGACCCGGAAGTGGAAAGAGAGAGAGAGAAGAAGTCTGGGCATTTGCTGTTTTGGGGTGTAGCAAAAAGGTCGCAGCATGGGCGGCCCCACTTCTGAAAAATCTCTTCCACTATAGATTGTTTGAGAGACCACTCGTGAGGCATGAGTATAGCTCTGCTCAATCTGTCCGCTATTATGTTGGTTTTCCCGGGGATGTGCGTTGCTACCAGAAACCGATGAGAGGAGATCACCCATTGCCAAAGTCTGAGAGCTTCACGACACAAGGGATAGGACTTGGTCCCACCCTGCTTGCTGATGTACCACACCACAGACATGTTGTCTGTGTGAACTGCAATAGTTCCTAAGGGAAGAAAGTCATTGAGGGCTAGCAACGTTAAAAGCACTGCTCTCATCTCTAGGACATTTATGTGCAGGTGGTATTCGAACGGTTGCCACATGGCATGAACCATCCTTCCCTGATAATGCCCCCCCACCCGATCAGGGAGGCATCTGAAGTGACCGTGGCTACCGGGGCCGGGGGGACAAATGGTCTGCCCTGATGGACTAGAGGAGAAGAAATCCACCAGGATAGATGGCTCTTGCAGGTCTGTGTCACCAGGATCTTGTGATGCATGGGAAGCTGTTGGAAGGACCATTGGGTAAACAACATCCATTGCAGGAAACGCATGTAAAAGCAGGCCAGAGGAAGAAGTGTGATGGCAGCTGCCATGAGGCCCAACACTTTCAGGACCAACCTGGCTTGTACCTTTTTGCTGGATAGGATGATCCGAACATGGTTTTGGATATCTAGGATTCTTTGACTTGTTAGGTTTGCTGACATCTGAGCAGTGTCTAGATCTGCGCCTAAAAAGGTAATAGATTGGCAGGGCGATAAGGAAGACTTTTCGAAGTTGACCGAAATTCCTAACTGACCGCAGAGACGTAGAGTGTAATCTCTGGTTTGGAGAAGTTGATGCCTGGTGGTGGCTGAGAGGAGCCAGTCGTCGAGATACGGAAACACCTGGAATCCTTGACGTCTCAGGTGAGCCGTGACCGCTGCCATGCATTTGGTGAACACTCTGGGGGCTGTAGTGAGACCAAAGGGTAGGGCTCTGAATTGAAAATGACTGGTCCCCAGCTGAAAGCGGAGAAACCTTCTGGAGCGTCTGTGGATTTTTATGTGATAGTACGCATCTTGAAGGTCTATGGACCACATCCAGTTGTTTTCGCCCAGAAAGGGCAAAATCGATTGAATTGTGACCATCCAAAATCTTGCTTTTTTGACAGACTTGTTTAGCCTGCTGAGGTCTAATATTGGTCTCCAATCTCCCGTCTTTTTGGGGACCAAAAAGAACCTTGAGTAGATTCCGGATTCTAAATGATCTGTTGGAACAGGTTGGATGGCCCTTTTCTCTAGAAGCTTTGAAACCTCTAGCATTGCAATTTCCCTTAGACCGGGTGGAACGTCTGGAAGGGATCCTTTTTGAGGGAAGGGGCTTTTCTCGAAAGGTATTTTGTAACCCTCGGATATGATCGACTGTACCCATTTGTCTTGAGAGAGGGAAAGCCAGGCTTCTGGGTACAGCGATAATCTTCCCCCGACTGCCTCCAAGGGTGGGCAGTCGGGCAACACCTCAGGGATGTTGGAAAGGCTTGTCAGAGAGAAGATCCCTGATGCCTTGGTTCTGCGGACCCCCTCTGCCCCTAGGGCAGCGTCTGTTGTTATTACCCCCTCTGCCTCTGGGGGTAAACTGACCACGTGCGTCAGGCGTGACTCCCTGAGATTTTCGGAACCACATTTTCCCTCCCTTCTGACCTTTGGGGTAAGGTCTAGAAGGGGTGGAGAAACAGACTCCTACGGCAGAAAGAGTCTTGCCGTCTTGCTCGCACCTGGTCAAAGTGTCCTTCACCTGAGGGCCAAACAATGCTGTCCCATCAAAGGGAGAGTTCGTGAAGGACGCCTTAAAAGGGTCTGCAAAATTACAAAGCCGCATCCAGGACTGACGTCTGAGAGCCACTCCTGTGCCTGCAGCTCTACTCGCCCCATCGGCTGCATAAGAAATGAGCCGCATGGAGGAGTTGGTTATGGAATTCAGGATTCCCAGCTGAGAGGCAATCTTTTCTTGAGCCACTGCCACTGACGGATCCTGTACTACTTCACCCAATTCTTTGAGGATGTCTCTTTGAAGTCAGGTGAAGTGACATAAATAATTCAGCGAACGCATAGCAAAGGTCGCTGAGGAAAACATCCACTTGCCATACCTGTCCATGGTCCTAGATTCCTTGTTAGGAGGATGGACTGGTACGGAAGGATCTGCAAGGATCTTTTTGGTGGCGGCCGCCACGACCATGGCATCAACCGGGACACCCTTAGTGAGAAACTGTTTGTCAGTGGGGGCCGTGATAAATTTTGAAGGCCTCCTGGGGACTGGTTCCACCGAATCAGGAGATGCCCACGCCTTTCGAGCTATCACCTCCATGAGGGGGTCGAAAGGCGGAGACACCCAGGAGGTGGAGGGTCGAGATCCAAAAGCCTCCAGGTATACCGATTCATCCTCGGAGGGATTAATGGAGGGCCAGTTCCCCCTCTGTTTGAGGAGTTCAAGGATGTCTGAAAAGGAGACATCCTCAGAGGGGGATCTTGGGGACCCCTCCGACTCATCCAAATGGGTATCTGATGTCGTAGACTCAGGGGAGTCTAAGTGCTTCCTCTTGCAGGTCCTCTTACGTGGGGGTTCTCCTGAAGGATCAGGAGAAACCTCGGAAGAGGAAGTTCTTCCCAATGGGGAAACCTGGGGCGATGGATCTCTGGGTCCGGGAGCAAGAGAGTGGGAAGAGACATCTACAGGCACCATAGAGGGAGGAGCTAAAGGAACCAACTGCTGACTAAGCTCGGGGGCTAGCACACTCCTCATCACCTCGAAGGCTCCCCTCCCAGGGAGGGCCGAGAGACCCCGATCCGAAGAAACAGGGATCCCCGGCCCCATCAAAAGGGAAGGCTCTGAAGCAGATGTCGGCGCCGAGCTCACCAAGGCCGAAGCTCCGAGAGGGAGAACGGGGTCGGACAAGGGTCCGATGCCACTCGCTCCCTCGGAACCGACCAGGGAAGCCCGACGACTGGATCCCTCCAAGGATGGTCTCAAGGATGAGACAGGAGTCGAGGACGACGGAGCCGAAAGGTGTGGTATCGGCTCCGAAGCACCAACAGTCACGGTACCAATAATCTCTGGCTCCGAGCTCTGTAGGAGAGTCGAAGGAGGAATTTCAGGAGAGTGTGGAATAGCGGTCATCTGCTGAGATGGGCTATGGAGCATCTGGGCCAGTGCCTGTGATTTTAATACCCTACTCACCACTCTCTCCAAGTCATGGTCTGAGAGCCTGGAAGACCTTGATGATTGGCTCCGATGGCTCCGCTCCAAAAGTAAGGGGGAGGCTGGAGCCGAGTGAATAGACTCCAATGAAGGAGATCTAGACCTCTTTTTCGACGGAGCCATCGGAGCCGACGAACTTTCGGCTCCAGTTGGAGCCGACAGCTTGTCGGCTCCGAGCGGAGACAGAGACGTTTCGGCTCCAGCCGGAGCTGAAACATGCTTCGAAACTAGGGTGTCGGCTCTGGCTGGAGCCGACACAGGTGCTGAAGCCAGGGTATCGGCGCCGATCGCCGCCGGTACTGAAACTTCCAAGAAGGAAGGATCGGCTCCGGACGGAGCCGATGTCGACTCTGGCGGAGTCGAAACCAAGACCACAGACTTGGACACCGAAGTCTGGGTCTTGAATGGCTTAGAGGGCTTCCCAGAGCCGACCTTAGCCGGGGATCTCTTAGGCTTAAGAAGACCCCTGAGGATCAACTTATTTCTACGTTCCTGCAGGACTCTCTGGCTGAAAAAATGACAAATAGCACAGGAGTCCTGCAGGTGTAGGGGTCCCAGGCAATAAATACAAGAAGTGTGACCGTTTGTCAGAGACATCTTCTGACAGCACAAGTCACACTTCTTGAAACCTGAGACCCTAGTGTCTTTGGACATGTCTGAGTCCTAATACACACACACACACCAATCAGACCAAAAATTAACACTAACTAATAAAACTAAGTACAGTGAAACAACAACACCCACACACCTAAAGAAATCCTGACAGGAACTGTGAGGGAGGGTAAGGCCTAAGGCCTGAAACACAGAAAATATGGATAAGGGGACGGAAAAATAACGGGAATGGAGCTAAGCGAATAAGGTAAACTAAAAAGCTATAAAGAGTAAATTTTAGGGTATTGGGATATCTATTTTCTCTCAAAAAGAGTAATGAAAATCACTTACCAGGAGCTGGTAAAAAGGATGACCTCATTAGCGAAGTGGCAAACGAGATCCGGGTAATTACCGCCTTGCATCATGGGATATGGGGCTGCCTTGAGCTGGTAAAAGTGACTCTCGAGCTTAGCAAGTGCCGAGTCAGAGCCGAGATTCGGCTCCGAACCCATCCAGCAAGAATGAAGGCGAGATTGGCAACTTAACATCTACAGATTATACAGTTAGCCAGCCACTTGGAAGGTAATAGTTCTTGAGTTGTCAGTGCACAGCCATAGACCACCTCAAGGCCCTATCTATTTCTTCTGTCTCCTACAGGCTGCTGAGGGGACAGCTATACCTAGCACACAAGGCATTGTCAGACCCCACTCAGATGGACCTCCTGCATATCCGCAAAATAAACAACAATAGAATTACCCATTCTAAAGACTTAAACTTTGCCTGTGATATAAATAGGACCTGCTGGAGAGACAGGTATGTATCCCAGAGACTACCCCTTCTCTGGAATTGGATCCCTATCCATGTGAAACAGTTCCCCCTTAACCCAATTCAAGTATAACTTGGACAACTGGATGTGGAGCACGAAATTCATGCCTAGATTTGCACCTATTTCTCTAATGGACACAAACAGCCTGTAAATGTTTCATTTCCCAGGCCCCTTGTTTGTAAATGTTTCACCTCTCGAGCCCTGCTTACACTTACCAAGGGTACCAGAACTTGTCAGAGATTTGGGATGCATGGCTAGGATTATAAAGGCCCTTGTGGTCGTTAGCCTAGTAAACACCTTTGAACCTATGGTGGGTGTTTAACAATTCTTCTGTTGGCCAGATCTACACGGTGAATGGATTACCATATTTACCTTTCAGAAATTACACAAACAACTGATAAGACACTGTAGTCAGTGCACAGCCATAGTATGCCTGGTTCTTCTGTTTAGGATAGAAGACAGGCAACTGCATAGACTGGTTCAAGAAAATATCAAAGACCAGTTTAGTAATAGAAGAGGTATTTATTCACAAAGACAATGACATTAGCTAGCTACATGGTTTAGGAGTTAAATCCCTGACGTTCCCTAGGCAACGCAAATTCAACTAGTTCTTGGGTGCTGGAGGAGGTGGCATGCAGAGATGGGCATAGTGCAATTTACTCACAGTGCAACAGCCATATGGCCAATGCAGTATCATTCCACAATATGTGATGCTGATTTAGCGTAGTCTTCACTTAAAGCAATTTTTTCTTCCATGTTTAGCTGGATACCTATTTGTCTATCAGTACTTACTGACATCTGCGCTAGAAGGATAAGCTAAGGTTGTCTTTGCTATCAATGAACTATGAAAATGAGGTGTTTCCTCTATAGTTCATCAAATGTAAACCCCCTGAAGCTACAACAAGATGAAGCACACTAGTCAAAGCTTTGGCTTAACAAATCCCATAATAATGCATTTTTGAAGGGGGGCACCCCCTGCATCCCCACAAACTTTAATATGTGCCTACTCCACCAAGGAGAAAAACAATGCCCATACAAACAGAGTCCCTGCCACAAGGTAAATAGAAACCACACCAGCAGTGACTTCCTAGGAGGAACAGTGAATAGAGTCCCTGCCAGAATGTAAATAGAAACCACACCAGCAGTGACTTCCTAGGAGGAACAGTGACCAGGGAGTTGAATTCAAGTACAAACTTCATCAACATTATACTTGAAGTGTATAGTAACAGAATGAAGTTTATGTTTCTTTTTTTCCTTTCCTGCTTTAGCAGCAATTTTAGCTTTACATGAATTAGAAGAATTGCATACAATATACCATGAATTCAACTGATGGAAAGAATATTGATCAACCATGCCTGTTGTAAGGAAGACTAGTGTAAAAAAGATGAAGTGAGTGTTTCAGACAAGAAGCAAGCAGATCTACTTAAGGAGGAACCCTCTCTTTCAGTTGTCAACACAAAACACCTTTTTGCCCTGTTTCCAATCATGGAACATTGCCTTATTAAGTATGCTTGTATACCATCTCCACATGCATTCAATTAAGTCTACAGTTGAATAACATTTTGTCACTGGCTTTCATTCAAAGTCACCAAGATTGGTCATTGTATCATCTAGACTAGATTCCTACAGACTGCTGTGGTACTAGTGTGCACAGGTAGGGCTTGATATGTTTGTCATGCAGGCAGAACTCTTTAATTCAGAATGTCTTGCCAAATACATTTGGATGGCTCTGTCATTTGATCAAAAAACTCTTTTTACTGCAAAAGAAATTCATCACAAAAAGCAAACAAGGCATAAAAACTTGCCTTATGCATAGCACCTTAAAGCCATTTCCGTCTGCTCAGGTTGATCTATGCCTGGCTTACAAGACATCCTCAAACCCTGCATTTATTTATTTAATTATTTATTTATTTATTGGCAGTTGTTTACTGGAAAAGCCCACTGGGCCAAGATAAGCTCATTTTCAGTGGAGGTCCAGGGAGAAAAGCTCCATAAAAGCAGTTAGTACATAGTATTTAAAACAGTTAGTAAAACAAAATACATTGTGCAAAAACACAACAAAATGTATTATAAAAACACAAGTAACACAGAGAAAGGATGGTGCAGTGGTGCAGCGGTAGAGTTGTCACCTTACAGCAACAGGTTCTCTGGTTCGATTCTCGGCTGGGGTTCCTTCTGTGTGGAGTCTGCATGTCCTCCCTGTGTTCGTGTGGGTTTCCTCTGGGTGCTCCGGTTTCCTCCCACATTACAAAGACATGCATCTGGAGCCTTTCTCCCCAGGCTTCCGCTGAAAACTGGCTTTGTTCCAAGTTGGACTTTCCCGGTTAACAAATGTAAAATAAAATAAATAAATAAATAAATAATAAATAAATACAGTACAAGGGAGAGATAATAGCTTAATCCAGTCCAATTACAATATGATTCAAGGCACAGTTAGAGGTAGAGGACAAAGCATTCACATGGCAAATACAGAGAACATGCAAGAAGCAAATATAATACTACATGGCATATAAACTGAGTATATACAATTAGCAGTTGTAGTTGGGAACAGGAAAGGTGAGTTAAAGAAGAAGAAAAGGATATAGAAAATAAAGAAAATAGAAGAGAAGAATATGTTAAAAGATGAGTAAGATGAAGTACTGCTGTAATAAAATAGCATTATCGTGGTTACAGAGTAGGTAAGGAAACATAATGCAGGGATTGAGATAGAGTTTAGTACTTATATTAGGTAAAGAGAGAGGGGGTTTAGCAATAAATTAGACAGTATGAAGAAGTGTGAATAAGTTTATAGTGAAGTATAAGTGAAGGAGAAAATAAGAGTTAGGTAATAGCTGAAGGAGATATAGAACAGTTACATTACTATATACTTACTACTTATGAATCTCCTACATATTTGTAAGTCAAATAGTACCAGAAATACAAGGTCTAGAGACCTGAAATTTGTCTGTGACTTAAACAGAACAATGCTGGAGAGACAGAAATGTGTCCCAAAGACTGCTGCTCCTATGGAACAGGCTTCCCATCCTCATGAAGCTGAATTTGTCTATTACCTAGTTTAAGTGCCACCTAGACCAGTGGATGGGAATAGGAAATTTAAACCAGGTCTGGCACCCATGCCCCTTATGGACAGAGGTAGCTTCCAAATGCCTGGCCCCAAATGTCATATTTGAATACAGAATGCCCTTATTCTTTCAGGCACATTTGGCTAGGCTTAGAAAGGCACCACCAGGTCATTAGCTTAGTAACAATCTATGAATTTATGAAACTATTAACCCAAATGACTGAAAACTCATTTGTCTCAATTACAAATGATAGAAAACATTCTATACAACAAATATACTGAATATACCTCCACTCCCCTTGAAGAAAAGAAAAAAAAACATTGCACACAGTGAATCAGTGCTGGCACCCAGACACAAACATCTACAGATATGGAGGTACTTAATGATGGTGGGCACTGCCAATACATATATATATACTGTTTTATAAAATCACTTCTCTAATAACTCCTTTGATCAGAAATTACACCACTGTGTGCTTTTTATGCATTTCTACAGTATTCATTTAATTGTGATTCAAAGTTTTCTGTCACTTTTGTTCAGTCATTTGTGATTCAGTCAGCTATCACTGCCCTGTACTCCCTAACTGTATGATGATACCATAACAGTATACAACCAGTAGTCCATTATATAATACAGGTTTACATTATCAAGTTATTGGCCCAACATAACAGAATTTATTAAATTACATTGAACCATGTGGAGTGTGTATGTGCTACAGCTGTATATCTTCTGAAGTCAGCAGTTTTGTGCTGAGCAGGAATGCTTTGTTTGTTGGTTTTACATGTGAAGTTTGAGTGTGAGACTGCAAGTAAATGTCCTAGCAAGACACCATGCCACAAGAGGGCACATAAAGTTGCAAGACATAACAGCACATCTGTGGGAACAGTTTTGCATGTTACTCATGTGTCACTCGAAGGGGATCCAGTATCTGTCTGCCCGGGAAGACATGATCGACAAACCACGATGCTTTGCCAGAGATGGTCTTCACCTATCACCCCTGGGATTCAGGTTACTGGCTAAAGCTCTTGCCATCCCTATAGTGACTTTTTTAGGCAAGGTTCAAAGGACAAAACCACCACCATAACAGATACAAGCATGCAAAATCTGAAGGTAATGCTACTCAATGCTAGAAGTCTAAACCTCAAAATGCACTTTCTCGAGGCACTCTTAAAAATGGAGAATATCAATATCGGTGCAGTAACTGAGACCTGGTTCAAGGCTCCATAGAGCACCCATGCAATACCAGGCTACAACTCTTACCACACTTTTCAGCCACCAAGTCAAGACCGAAACACTAAAGGTGGAGGAGTGTCCATATTCACCAAGGATATTCACAACTCCAGGCTAGTTGCCCAACACAATGCATCTGGAATTCTCCAGGTGCAACTAACACTAGGTAAGACTGCAATCCAAACTGTAGCTTGCTACAGATCCCCCATCATGCCCCAAGATTCTCACTACACCTTTCTAAACATACTGGAAAATATTAAGATACAACCAAACACCCTAATACTTGGTGATTTAAACTACCCTGCCATTAACTGGGAAAACTACTCGGGTACCAGCACGTTTTCCCAACAGTTCTTGGAATTCATAAATTCCAATGCCCTGGATCAACTAATCCATTGTCCCACCAGGGGCTCCAATATCCTAGACCCAGTCATTACCAACATGTGAGATAGCTGCTCCACATCAGAGGTCACCCCCTCATTGGTCAGGTCTGACCATAAGCAAATCACCCTTGACATCCACATCCAACCTCCACCCCCAGTAAGGAAACCTCCATAAAAAACTTCTCCAAAGCCAACTTCATGCTACTCAAGTCAGAAGTGACAAACCTCAAGACACCCATGCAGACGGGATATGAAAGTTTGACTGCTGAATCCTACACTAAGGCAGTGTACGAGCACATCCACTCGTGAATGAATCGTGCCATCCCAAATAGAACCAAGATGCTCTCCTCCAAAAAAAGGAAGCCAATCTGGTGGCCCCCTGCCATAAACAAACTATACAACAGAAGAAAGAAACTGTTGCAGAAAAGAGGAAAATCCCAGGATGCAAAAAACTCCCTTACCAGCTTCAGTAAGAAGCTGAGCTCCCTCATAAAATCCTCCAAAGCTAGTTACGAAAATAAAAATGCCAAAGATTCCAAAGACAACCACAAGGCATTCTATAGTTATGTCAAGAATCTAAATGGCAATGCTCAGATCTGCTCTGAGCTACAACAGAATGGCATGAAATATACTGATCCGAAGGATATTGCCAATATCTTGGCAGATCGATTTAGTGCCAACTTCACCCCCCTCTCACCCTCTAAAGAGCCCATCTCAATACCAAAAGATTGTCAAATTCCGGTAATCACAGCCACACAGGTAGAAACCGCACTCTCCAAAGCTAAGAATACAGCATCCATGGGACCAGATGACATCCCAGGCTGTGTACTACATGAACTACAAAATGAACTGACACCTCACCTAAGTGTCATGTTTAATCATAGCCTCACCTCAGGCTTCATGCCCACTGAGTGGTGCACAGTTACAGTTATCCCACTCCACAAGGGGAGATCCACCTTGGATCCCGATAACTACCATCCCATCAGTCTGACGAGCCTGCTCTGCAAAGCCATGGAACTTATAAACAAAGACATTGGCAACCTTCAAACACTGAACCCCACCCAGTTTGGGTTTGTGAAGAGCCGATCTTGTCTCCTGAACCTGATTGACTTCTTTGAATCAGTCTCCAGAGCTGTGGACGAGGGTAATGCAGTCCACACAGCCTATATAGACCGTGCCAAGGCCTTCGACACCATCGCCCACTCTGGAATCATAGATAAACTTACTAAGCTGGTCATAAATCCCTACGTCACTCGATGGGTTGCCAACTGGCTTAGTGACAGAACCCAGAACTGTAAAAGTAGCCGACTCCAAATACAGCTCCAGACAAGTGACAAGTGGAGTACCTGAGGGTTCAGTCCTGGGACCACTCTTGTTTGTCATCTACTTCTCTGAAGTACAGGCCAACACTAAGGGGCTCTGGCTAACAAAGTTTGTAGATGACTGCAAACTGGGAGCCATTACTGAATCCCCAAATGATGTGGATATTCTACAAAAGGGCCTTACAGAAACAGATGTTTGGTGCCAGAGCCATGGGCTCAAGTTTAATGCCAAGAAATGTATAGTTATCCCCTTTGCGAAAAACCATGTACCCATGAATTACCACATAGGTGGCAGTACACTAAATACCAAAAGTGTGATGACAGACTTAGGGACACAGGTGGACAGTGGTCTCATCTTCGATAACCACATCGCCACAACAGTCAGGAAATCCTTCTATGTGGCAACCTCACCACTAAGGGCTTTTCATCCAGAAAAAAGGAGGTCATTGTCCCACTGTACTCATCCCTCATTAGACCCATTATAGAGTACAACGCCCTGTTTGGTATGTACCTCACAAGACATCTGCAACAGCTGAAAAGGCCGCAGAAATTCCTCACTAAAAGAATCACAGGCCTAAAGCAGATGCCCTATGCTGACCGGTTAAAAAAACTACAGCTATACTCTGTGGCATATCGTCTACTCAGAGGTGACCTCTGCTTAACATACAAGGCCATGTCAAACCCTGAGCTGCTGGACATGCTCCACTTAACGAAATCCCAATCCCTCAGAGCCACATGCTCCAGGGATCTAAACCTTGTCATCACAATGAACAAAACATACTGGTGGGATAGGTTCCTGACCCAGAGACTCCCCATACTCTGTAACAGGCTGCCCATACATGTCAAGCAGAGCACCTCCTTGGCCCTCTTCAAAAGGAAACTTGATTATTGGATGGGAGATAGAAAATTCACCCCAGGGATCATGTCAGTCTAGTCAGCTAGACAGTGGTCCAGGGAAGTAAATATTGTGGGAAGAAATATCCAGGGAATTGTTATAGCTAGGCTTGTATAGGCCCTAGGGCCGATAGCCTAGTACCAACCTATGGACCTATGAACCTACTTGTTGTGCAATCTCTAATGTTTGTGCATACACCTGCTGTGCTATGCTGTTTTGTGCTTCAGCTTCATGTATGTTCATGACAGTAAATGCATATGAATGTGTGTATATGTATGTATGTATATACATATATATATATATATATATATATATATATATATATATATATATATATATACACACACACACACACACACACATATATATATATATATATATATATATATATATATATATATATATATATATATGTAAAAAGCAAAGCCTGTCATGTATGGCCAATATGGAATAGGTATTCTGAGGAAGGAGTGGGAGAGTCCTAGATCTGAATGTTTAAAGGTGTCGAGACTGGATCTGAGTCAGATTCAAGTCCTTACAGTTGAATCAGAAAAAAATGAACAACATCCAATCTTCCATTTATGAGACAGTTAAATATTTGTGCTGACAGGGTCTGATAGAGTATTCAAATGAAGGATGTTCTCACACTGACGTCATTCCCAGAGACAGAACTTGTTCTCAAATTATCATGGCTAAAAAAGAAGTTATGTTCTTACAATAATGTTCCATCTGTGTTGTTGATCTTCTTTCATCCTTGACTGTTGGGTCTTGGTTCTGATCCTCGGAACGGACTCTGCCTTTATTTCAAGCTTGTGCCAGCCAGAAACTCTCAAGCCAAGGCTACCCATACTGCCTCTCTTCCTTTCCCCACAGATCAAGTTTTTTCCATAGAGTAGAAAATGGAAGCTTTGTTTGAGCAGCCACCCTACTAGGACCCCAGGACTATTTCCAAACCTCCAGGAGTCTTTGGAGGGGAAAGTTAGGTGAAATGTCAGGAATGAATGAAGATCGACAACACAGATGGAACTTTATGGTAAGAACATAACTTCTTAATCTGATGCTGTCAACCTTCATTCATTCTTGACTGTTGGGACAGACTCCCTAGCTACTTTAGACCTTGGGAGGCCCTAGGGAAGGATATTCCTGAGCAGCACAGAGCCAAAGGATTCTCTTTCCCTGGAGACCATATCCAATTTGTAATGAGTGATAAAGATATGAGAAGTAGCCCAAGTTGTGGCTGCACATATGTCATCCATAAAAGCTCTGGAATGAAAGGCTACTAAAGTGGAAACATATCTGCTAGAATGTGCCCTAACTTTTGTTGATATGTCCAGTTTATTTTGTTGGTAAATAAAGGTGATGCAATCTCTCAACCATTTTGACAGAGTAACTTTCTAAACTGGTTTGCCCAGTCTAGTACCTGAAAAAGATAGGAACAATTGGTCAGATTTTCTAAAAGATTTTGTTCTGTCGAAATAAAAACGTAATTGTCTGTGTACATCCAAGAAATTTAAACAATATTCTCCCTTGTTTGAGAAATATGGGAAGAAAACTGGTAGATCTATGGACTGATTAATATTGGAATCTGACACTTATTAGGCAAGAAAGAGGGATTAGTTCTGAGTGATACTCTCTCTTTGTGAAAAATGATATACGGGCGTTTTACACACAGAGCCTGCAATTCTGAGATTCTCCTAGCCGATGTGATAGCTACCAGGGACAGAGTTTTTCAAGATAAAAATCTGATATCACAGGTGGCTGCTGGCTCGAAAGGCTGATGGACCAAACCTTGTAAGACCAACATTAAATTCCAAGGAGCAATGGGCTCTTTGAAAGGCGAATTCAAATGTAAAGCGCCTTAAGAAAGGTTTTGAAAAGATGGTGGGACATCAAGGAAAGGTCATCAAAACCATTCTGAAAATTCAAAATGGCAGATAAATGAACTCTAATAGTAGAAGTAGCGGCTCCCAATTGGAATAAGGTGGATACATATTCCAAGACCTTGTTGAGCGAGGCTGAAAAAGGTCAATACCCTTTTCATTAGACCAAAGTGCAAATCTCTTCCATTTGCTAAACTAAAGTTTTCTGGTGGATACATACATACATACATACAAATGGTACAAGCATGGGCTTTAAAGCCTTTCTTTCTTGCCAATATGCCAAAACACTTGTTACCATAATACATGTCCAGGCTGTTCTTAAAAATATCTACACTAGTAATTGCTTTAATGTAATTTGGTAGTCTGTTCCAAGCATCAGCTACTTTGTCAGAGAACCAATTAGTACACTTCTCATTCCTATAGAATCTTCTACATAGGTTATCTGATAATTCTCTGGTACTTTTTGATAACCCCAAACATTCCCAGGGGTAGTTCTCCCTAAATTCTCTATGTACCTGAATAAGATCTCCTCTTAAATATCTGTAAGAGACACTGTACAAGTTCAGATATTTTAGTCTGTCATAATAACTTAGATTTCCACTGTACTCTTTTCAGTTTGTTCATGCTTGTTTTCCTATAGGGTTTCCATATTGTTATTCCATACTCAAGTTTGGGTCTAATGTAACAAACAATGACTTCATTATATTTGATTTCCTAGACTTTATAAATCTTTTTATACAACCTATAGTTCTATAACTATCATTAGCCAATTGGCTGATATGATTAGAAAATCTCGTAGCTGAATCTACCCATATACCCAGGTCCTTAAATGAGTCTACAGTTTCAATCACTGTGTGCTGTATTAAATATTCACCTTTCAGTTTATGTCTCCCAAATCTCATATGCTTAGTTTTTGATGTATTTATCAACATATTATTCTCCTGTGCCCAAATGGTCATTTTAGTCAAATTATTTTGCAGACATGTCTTATCTGTAACACTTGTAATCAGTTTACCCAATTTCAGGTCATCAGCATATAGACTGTACAACACCTCAGATGAAAAAGTAAGGTCTGAAAGATACAATCTAAACATCTAAGGGCCTAGTACAGAGCCCTGTGGGACACCTTGACTGTAACCAAGGATTTCACCTGTCCAGTTGGTGTGTGATACTTGCCATGCCCTATTTGTAAGCCATGCAGCTATCCATCTTATCAAGAGCACATCAATACCTAGTTGTACTAATTTATTGATCAGTGTTTTGTGCATGACCCTGTCAAATGCTGAAGTTAAATCTATATAAATCACATCATAGCACAATTTTTCATTCATAGCTGTTATTATATTGTTATAGAACATCATATTACAGGTGGTAATAGATCTATTTTCAACATATGCATGCTGATATATAGTTTCAAGTCCTGACCTATCCAGTTCTGACAATAACTTATCCAGTATTACCTTCTCCAATTTTCCACAACATAAAAGTAGGCTTAAGGGTCTATATGATTCTGGGTTTGTCCTGCTCCCCTTTCCCTTAAAGACAGGTTTAATAAGTGCATGTCTCCAATCTTGAGGAATCTCCCCATATTTATATGACCTAGTGAAAAATAGATGTAATGGCAGTGTAAGTTCTTGCTTAAGTGTTCTCAGGTCATTGCTACTTATTCCGTCTCCTCCCTGCACTTTGTTTGGATCCAGTTTGCACTAATCTAATAATCTAATTTGATTCCAGTATCTGGACTTACCTGGATGTCACTAGGACAACTTACCACCCCTTTTGTGGAGCCAAACTGTTTTGCTTAAGATTTTGTAAATATATCTATAATCTGTTGTGTCTGAGAATAAATTTTAGAATCTGCACACAGTTTATCAGTTTGTGTATCTTTACTCCTTCCATATCTTATGTATCTATAAAAAGGTTTGCTATTATGTTCAATACCTTTATATAAATTTTCTTCAAATTTTTCTTGATCTTGTCTAACACTATGCTTAATCTGTTTGTCCGGCTCATTTATTTCAGTTTTCAAAGCTGTAGTTTGATCTCTCTTCCATTTCTTATATTTTTTGTCTCTCACCATAATCAGGTATCTTGTTCTTATGGAAATATACCCCCCTGATGTTGCGTGCCTAGATCCTGATGTTAAACGTTTTTTGACTTTTTGCACTCAAAACAATTTATTTTTCAAAACTTTCCACATTCCATCTGCAGTTTTTCCACTGAACACCTCACTCCAGTTAGTTTTATATAGTAACTGTTCTGCTTCCCTATAATCTGTAATTAACCTTCTGTGCATTGGCTTAGATTTCAGTTTGGCAGAATTATCTATCAACAAATTAACCTTTATAATCCCATGATCACTACACATCAATGGTGGCAAAACTTGACTTGAAGTTACAGTAATTTCTTTGGGAACACAAACAATATCTAGTATATTCCATCCCCTGGTAAGTTTTTTTTTACAATCGGAAGCATTTGTTGTTCCTGAACATACTCTTTCTTCTTCTTCTTTCGGCTTTTCTCAGTTAGGGGTCGCCACAGCGGCTCTCCAGTCCGCTAATGATTGGCAGTAGATTTTTTACGGGTGCCGAGGTGCCAGCTCAATGCCTTCAACAAAGGCACGCCTATTCTATGCATGTCTTTCGAATGCCACTCAACCGCAGGGAGGACATGCAGACTCCACACAGAAGGCGCTCCAGCCTAAAATAGAATGGGAGAACCTTTTGCTGTGAGGCAACAACACTACTGCTAAACCACTGTGGCTTTGACTCTGTGAATAATTTCTTTACTAACATTGTTGAATCAATATTATTTCAGTCTGTTTCTGGTAAATTTAGGTCCCCAGCTAATATTACTCTTCCCTCCTGTGTTTCATGTAAAGAATGTATGAATTCCTCTAGGTCATCTGCACTTGACTGTGGTGGTCTGTACACTCCAACAATTGTTATATGCTTCAGGATTGTCTTGATTGTCGCAGTTACATAGTCTATAGTATTGGTGTTATCAGTGGATGGTTTATGAGAAGCCAGAAATATCTTTTGTACTGGGGAAGATAAGTTATTTCACCTGGCAATTACTGGAAGTGGAGAAACCAAGCTATCAGCTTGAGATTTTATAGGTTGGGATGGACCAAGCCCTGCAGATGAAACAACAGGTCTGGAGTTGGATCCAGAATCCATGGACGGCAAATTAAGTGAGGTCAGAGAAAGGGAAACCAGACTTGATGGGGCCAGTAAGGTGCAATGAGAATCACTTCGCTTCTGAACCATTGGGCTTTCTTCAGAAATTGGGGGGTTAGGAGGATTGGTGGAAAGGCATAAAGAAGTCCTGGGGGCCAATCATGGAGAATAGCATCTCTCAGGGGACTCCCCCAGAGGGAGGACCAGTGCAAAATAACTTCTGCATTTGTGGTTTGTGGGACAGGCAAACAGATCACAGCAAGGCTGACCCCATCGACGAAAAATTTTTGCCACAACATCAGAATTGAGAGACCACTCATGAGGCAGGAGAATGCATCTGCTCAGTTTGTCTGCAATCACACTGGAGTTCCCAAGAATTTGCATTGCTATTAGAAAGCGGTTGGAGGTGATCGCCCACTGCCAAACTCTTAAGGCTTTCCAACAAAGAGATTCCTGCCTGTTTGGTGATATACTAGACTACTCACATGTTGTCCAACTGAATAGCAATTGTCCCTTAAGGGAGGGCAGATTGGAATGCTTGGAACACTATGAGCACTGCCCTCAGTTCTAGGATGTTGATATGCAAATTCACGATATGGCAAACACAACGAAACCAAAGAAACTATTCAGTCCAAACAAGCACCCAAATAAGAGACGGAACGCTGAGGAATGATGTAATGTTAGCCAAAATATTTTATTAACGCTGTCACTACAATTCTGCATTTTCGTATAGAACACTTCTTCAGATAAATTCAAATGCTGCAAGTGCTTATTTAAATACCATGACGAACATCAAATAACAAACCTCATTGGATATCCAATAATATTTAAAATGATACTATCCTTTTTCAAAATTGTCAAAGATTAAATGAATGAAACATCAATAATATCACCCTAGAATCTTCTATAAAACAATAATAATACATATATATGTTTAATTATATTTATAACAAACCTCTATTGGTAAAAAATTAGTTAAATAGTTAAAAAGTGTGTGTGTGTATATATATATATATATATATATATATATATATATATAAATATATATATAAATATATATATATATATATATATATATATATATATATATATATAAATTCATGTTGAAGGAGATTATTGGTATACCTATGCCCTCTAGTGGTACATGTTAAAATGACATTAATAATTATTACAATTTAGCTGATCTAAGTTTTAAAACAGGCATAATAGACAACATTTCATTTAAACCGGGATTCCTGTTGGCCTCTAACGTGATTTGCCAAAACAGTTCCCTGTATTCCAGTTTTGCGACGAAATAATGCATTTCTAGAATTAGCCTTATTTATCTCATAATAATGTTCGTATATCCTGGTCCTAAGTTTCCATTCCGTCTTCCCTACGTAAAATGAATTACAAACTTTACATGTAGCTAAATAAACTAAACCTGAGCTATTACAATTTGCATGCACCTTGTTCGTGATATTCCTATTCCTACTAGGGATTTCAATAAAAGGAGCATTCACTATAAAGAAACATTGAGAACACATCCCGCACTTATATGTGCCATATTTTAAACGGCAACTGGTGTTAGTTTTTCTACTTCCAAATTCAAACATGATCTTGAAATTCAAATCCCGTCTATATATAAAGTGTAAAGGCCCTAACACTTTAGGATCAATATCAGAAATTTGTTGAAATCTATCCCATTCCCTGTTCACTGTTCTTTTTATAATGTTAGAGTCTCCATTATAATCAAAGATGTATGTTCCTTTAGGGTCCTTTTCATCTTTTCTTGGAATTAAATCTTTAGTTTTAGGAAGGTTAACCAGGTCTGTTCCTAAAATAGGTCCAAACCTACCTTTTCTACCTTCAGAAACCTCTCTTTCTACCTGGTATATAAGGTCCGTTGGATAACCCCTACTTTTGAACATTTTACAGACCTTTTTGCTTTCGACTATAAATTCTGTGTCCTTTGATGTCATCCGACTAATCCTTACCAGTTGACCCTTAATAAGATTTTTCTTCTGAAAGTAAGGGTGACCACTATTAAAATGCAAATAAGAATTAGAAAAAGTTTGTTTCCTAAAAATTTATGAACTAAAACTACTCATTTCCTTTGAAAAACTGATATCCAAAAAATTTAAAGTATCATGGTCAATATTGTATGTGAAATCCAAAAAATGTGTAGTGGTCTTAATATAATTCAAAAATTCATTGAATTTTTGTTCTGTATCAGTCCATAATATACATATATCGTCCAGAAAACGTTTGTATAGTGTCCAACAACCTTTAAATTCACTATTTAGAATGAATTGATCTTCCCACCAAGAAAGTACAATATTGGCAAATGTAGGAGCACATCCTGCTCCCATTGCCACCCCTTTGATCTGTTTATAAAATTCTCCCTCAAAATACATAAAATTATTGTTTACAACCATTTACATGAATAAAAGAATATTGTTAAAATCCATGTTAGAGAATTTTCCGAACTTTAACATATATTCTTCCAACCAATTTAAACCTACTTCATGAGGTATACTACCATATAAATCCACAACATCCATTGTAATAAACATCAACGAATCATGACTTAATTCCGTTTTTAAAAGTCTTAATAAATCCCATGAATCTTTTAGTACTGCAGAACCCTCATATGCTAATTTTTTAAAGTTTATTATCCAAAAACTGTGAAATAAAAGAAGTTATGGAAGCTTCAGAAGAAACTACCAACCTTAAAGGTCAGTCCTTAGAATTTTTGTGGACCTTAGGAATTCCAAATACTGAAGGCACTCTAGGAAATTTGTTATCCAAAAACTTATGTGTATCCAAATCTAGAGAACCTTCTAGTAATAAATCGTCCAATAACATGTGTATTTTTGAATTGGCTATATTCACCTCGTTGACTGATGCTAAACAATATTTACTAGTATTTTGTAACTCCTCTTTCATTTTAGATTCATAAATAATTGTATCCATCAGAACTGTACCGCCCCCTTTGTCAGGTTGCATAATTCTGATGGTACGGTCTGCTTTTAACTCATCCAAGTATTGTCTTTCTATTAGTGTTAAATTAGAACTAACTTTATGATTTTGTACCTCCTTTCTGATTTCCCTTTCTAAAATAGTTTCAAGATTTTTCAATTGAGGGTGTAACGGAGGGTTAAAAGTTCCTTTTCTCTTTAAAACTGGATTTAAAACCAATTCTGAGTCTGCATTTCTAAAAAAATAAGGCTAAATTCTTTTTTCTGATGAACAGTTTTAAATCTATAATGGTTTTTACCAGATCTGTTTTCCTGTCTGGCACATATTTAAAACCTTTTGAAAATAAATTAAAAGACTCTATATCTATAGAAATATGACTATAATTAAAAATATTGTATCCCTGGTAAGTATAAACATTATCTAACACAGAGATAAAATCATCTCTAACATTATTCAATATCTCTATTTCATTTACTATCGATATTGAGGGAGATTGTAATTGTAAAATGTCCATGGCTTGTTTCGTATTCTGTCTGACCTCCTTGGAAGAGGAGGGTAATCTAAAGGGAATTCACCCTGTCTTTCATGTTGTTCAGAATCAATATCTGTATATCTGTCCCCTTCCCCAACATTCATATCTTGTAAATTATCCCTTTCTTGTATAGGAAACTTTTTAAATGGTTTTGGGGGGGGGTAGGCAATACCTTCCTTATATTCCCTTAAATCCCTTTGTATTTTACCATGTTTTCTATTCATATTATTCATATTAGTTGTACATTTCTTATCTATTTGTACAAAAATCTCGTGGTATTTGGCTTTCTCTTCATCCACAGTGAACAGTAAATCATTTAAAATGTTGTCATTCAACTTTTCCATTTCCTTCAACAAAAAAGTCTTTTCCTTTTCGTTCTCTTCACTTGAATCTATGTGGCGACAGTAACGCTGCACGAGGTGACTGTCCTAATGCTTTCAGACCTAACTTGTTACATTTTAATGATATAATTGATAGAAAATATGATTTAAATAACCACGTTCCACCAGAACGTATTATTCAAAATGTTCCTACTTACAAAGAGATAGTGTTTATACTTACCAGGGATACAATATTTTTAATTATAGTCATATTTCTATAGATATAGAGCATTTTAATTTATTTTCAAAAGGTTTTAAATATGTGCCATACAGGAAAACAGATATGGTAAAAACCATTATAGATTTAAAACTGCTCATCAGAAAAAAGAATTTAGCCTTATTTTTTGGAAATGCAGACTCAGAATTGGTTTTAAATCCAGTTTTAAAGAGAAAAGGAACTTTCAACCCTCCGTTACACCCTACATTGAAAAATCTTGAAACTATTTTAGAAAGGGAAATCAGAAAGGAGGTACAAAATCATAAAGTTAGTTCTAATTTAACACTAATAGAAAGACAATACTTGGATGAGTTAAAAGCAGACCGTACCATCAGAATTATGCAACCCAACAAAGGGGGCAGTACAGTTCTGATGGATACAATTATTTATGAATCTAAAATGAAAGAGGAGTTACAAAATACTAGTAAATATTGTTTAGCATCGGTCAAGGTGAATATAGCCAATTCAAAAATACACGTTATTGGACGATTTATTACTAGAAGGTTCTCTAGATTTCGATACACATAAGTTTTTGTATAACAAATTTCCTAGAGTGCCTTCAGTATTTGGAATTCCTAAGGTCCACAAAAATTCTAAGGACCCACCTTTAAGGTTGGCAGTTTCTTCTGAAGCTTCCATAACTTCTTTTATTTCACAGTTTTTGGATAATAAACTTAAAAAATTAGCATATGAAGGTTCTGCAGTACTAAAAGATTCATGGGATTTATTAAGACTTTTAAAAACGGAATTAAGTCATGATTCGTTGATGTTTATTACAATGGATGTTGTAATACCTCATGAAGTAGGTTTAAATTGGTTGGAAGAATATATGTTAAAGTTCAGAAAATTCTCTAACATGGATTTTAACAATATTCTTTTATTCATGGAAATGGTTTTAAACAATAATTTTATGTATTTTGAGGGAGAATTTTATAAACAGATCAAAGGGGTGGCAATGGGAGCAGGATGTGCTCCTACATTTGCCAATATTGTAATTTCTTGGTGGGAAGATCAATTCATTCTAAATAATGAATTTAAAGGTTGTTGGACACTATACAAATGTTTTCTGGACGATATATGTATATTATGGACTGATACAGAACAAAAATTCAATGAATTTTTGAATTATATTAAGACCACTACACATTTTTTGGATTTCACATACAATATTGACCATGATACTTTAGTTTTTTTGGATATCAGTGTTTCAAAGAAAATGGGTAGTTTTAGTTCAAAAATTTTTAGGAAACAAACTTTTTCTAATTCTTATTTGCATTTTAATAGTGGTCACCCTTACTTTCAGAAGAAAAATCTTATTAAGGGTCAGCTGGTAAGGATTAGTCGGATGACATCAAAGGACACAGAATTTATAGTCGAAAGCAAAAAGGTCTGTGAAATGTTCAAAAGTAGGGGTTATCCAACGGACCTTATATACCAGGTAGAAAGAGAGGTTTCTGAAGGTAGAAAAGGTAGGTTTGGACCTATTTTAGGAACAGACCTGGTTAACCTTCCTAAAACTAAAGATTAAATTCCAAGAAAAGATGAAAAGGACCCTAAAGGGACATACATCTTTGATTATAATGGAGACTCTAACATTATAAAAAGAATAGTGAACAGGGAATGGGATAGATTTCAACAAATTTCTGATATTGATCCTAAAGTGTTAGGGCCTTTACACTTTATATATAGACAGGATTTGAATTTCAAGAACATGTTTGAATTTGGAAGTAGAAAAACTAACACCAGTTGCCGTTTAAAATACGGCACATATAAGTGTGGGATGTGTTCTCAATGTTTTTTTATAGTGAATGCTCCTTCTATTGAAATCCCTAGTAGGAATAGGAATATCACAAACAAGGTGCATTCAAATTGTAATAGCTCAGGTTTAGTTTATTTAGCTACATGTAAAGTTTGTAATTCATTTTACGTAGGGAAGACGGAACGGAAACTTAGGACCAGGATATACGAACATTATTATGAGATAAATAAGACTAATTCTAGAAATGCATTATTTCGTCACAAGATGACCTGTCCACAAGCTATGTTTTTCTTTTTTGTTTTTGAAATGGTTCCTAGGGAAATTAGGGGAGGTATGTGGGAGGCAAAACTGGAATACAGGGAACTGTTTTGGCAAATCACGTTAGAGGCCAACAGGAATCCCGGTGTAAATGAAATGTTGTCTATTATGCCTGTTTTAAAACTTAGATCAGCTAAATTGTAATAATTATTAATGTCATTTTAACATGTACCGCTAGAGGGCATAGGTATACCAATAATCTCCTTCAACATGAATTTATACATATATATATATATATATATATAGATATACATATATATATATATATATATATATATATATATATATATATATACACACTTTTTAACTATTTTTTAACTCATTTTTTACTAATAGAGGTTTGTTATAAATATAATTAAACATATATATGTATTGTTATTGTTTTATAAAAGATTCTAGGGTGATATTATTGATGTTTCATTCATTTAATCTTTGACAATTTTGAAAAAGGATAGTATCATTTTAAATATTATTGGATATCCAATGAGGTTTGTTATTTGATGTTCATCATGGTATTTAAATAAGCACTTGCAGCATTTGAATTTATCTGAAGAAGTGTTCTATATGAAAACGCAGAATTGTAGTGACAGCGTTAATAAATTATTTTGGCTAACATTACATCGTTCCTCAGCGTTCCATCTCTTATGTTGATATGCAAACTGGCCGCTGAAGGGGACCAAGTGCCTTGGACTGTATTTCTCGGAAAATGCCCCCCCCCTCCACCCTATCATCCCTCTGTTTTAAAATTTCCAGGATGTCTCCGAAGGAGACATCTTCAGGGGGTTACCGAGGGGACCCTTCCCCTTCATTGAAATCTGTATCCTCAGTGACCGATTGTTCTGGAGGATCCAGGTGCTTCCTCTTGCATGATTGCTTATGGCATGGCTCTTCATAAAAAAGATCTGAGGAGGACTCCAAAGAGAGGGGACCCTGCAACAGGGTATTTTGCTGCTTTTGTGTCCGCTGCCCAGTGTAGCAGATTGTGACAGCTGCAAGCCAGAGGATACATAGATAAGACACTCCGATGGGGATGGTGCCAGCCGTGAGCCTGGTGAGGCTAGGGCTCTTTCCATAATCTGGAAGGCAGGCCCACCCAAACAGGGATGGGAGTCCAGAATCAAGAAAGACAACCTCAGAACCAGAGTCACACCCCCCTCTGATTAGTCCACCTCCAAAGTAGGTGCCATGAGAGGACTCAAAACTGCCAGGGACTGGGAACCGTGGACGGCGCTGTGAAAAAATTGCAGCCAATCCAGGGATCCTGGTGTTGGCAGCCAAATCACTGTCCTGTGGGTGGGTTGGCTCAGATGGAGCTGCAGACCACAGAGTCAGCTCCGGAACCAAGGTGAGATCCACCATCGGCACCGAAGAATTTGGTACAGGGAACGTTGAAGTCCAGTGCTCCAAGACCTGTGGAGAGGTTGAAGGAGGAAGATAAGTAGGATTCCTAGGAGAGTAACTCACAGCTCCAGGTGGGACAGACATCCTAGAGGGTGCAAAAAGGCCTCTGGTCGCTAAGAGCTGATCCACTAATCTGACTACATCAATCTCTGAAAGGCTCCTGGTCGAATGGATGGACATCCCCGAGGGTGATTCTGCCCTTTCAAGAAATAGACAACTGCTGACCCAAAATAGGGTCTGTAGATAGAGAATACCAAGTCCTAGGTATAATCTCAACTTTCGGCACTCAGAATACCTAGTCCTGGGTGTGATCTCAACCTTTGGCACTGTGGTCAGGCGACCAATAGTTTGCTTTGCAGGGGAGGGAGTAATCTGAATGCTAGGGTGACTATTGTTAGTGCCAAGAGGGTCATCAGTACCAATGAAATGGTCAGTGCCATAGCAGTTTTGGTAATTTCAGTAGTTTTCGGCACCATGGAGGACGTAACAGGTTTCGGTGCCAAAGCAACAGTCGGTGCAGATTTTGGTATCTTAGGCCTCGGTTCTAAGGGATGAGTCGGCACCTGGGCCTTAAAAGATTTAGCTTCATGTACTTTTGGTGATGTAGGAACAGAATGACTCCTTTTTTTAAATTCCTTTTTGGGAGACTTAGATGTCTCAGCCTCTGAAAAAGCCTCACTAAAAGGGGATTTTAGCAGCCCCCTCACTAAAAGGGCATTTTAACAGCCCCTTGAGGATAAGTTTATTACATCTCTCTGCAAGGGTTCAAGCACTGAAACCCTTGCAGAGTTCACACGGTGGTTGAATTTCCAAATGTGGTACCCCCCCAAACAATAAACACAAGAAAGATGCCCATTGGAGTTGGGCATCTCACACGCACAAGAACTAATGGAAAAAATACAGAGTACAGTTGTTTTTTTTTTTTTTGTTTGTTTTTTTGGAGGCTATACCAACAATGGTATTTAGAAAATTATCCCAAAAAGGGGAAAGAGAAGAAAGAAAGAAGGGATGTAGGGATACCAATGATGGTATTTAAGAATTTACCAGAGGTAAAGGGAAGGGAGTGCCTATACAAATGATGATAAGAGAAACTACCAACAAGGTAAAGGAAGAAGGAATATGCAAACACTCACACCAAAAAAATACAGCAATAACAGTAATTCTGAAAGAGATGCAACAAGTAAAGAATTACAGAATTTATAAATGTAGATATATATCAAGAAAAAAATTAGCACTTAGTTGGCAGCACGGCTGACATGTCCGATTTTCTATGTGGCAAACAAGATCTGAGGGGAAGGGAAGACGGGCAGTATGGGTAGCCTTGGCTTGAGAGTTTCTAGTGGGCTTGAGCATGATATAATGGCCTAGTCAGTTCCAAGGGTCGGAAGCCAGACCCAACAGTCAAGAATGAATGAAGACTGACAACATCAGATCCGTATTTTTATCTTCTGTTCCATAACTTTGTTTTGATGAAAGGGCTTGTTGTATCTCGCTGAAATTTTGAGCTATATCATGTAGGGCTACTAAAGATGGGCATCTCACGGCAGATGAAGTCCAATGGATGGCAATCCACTGCAGTATTTTGCTGAGAAAACACTATGGATAAAAGTAACCAATGGTCTGCTGAAATGACACTGATGATGAGGCTTGGGGAAAAGACAAGGACAAGTATAATGTTTCTAGAAGTTATGACACAGATGGAATAAAGCGGAGAGTATATCCATTCACTTTAATGCTCAGAGACTAAAGGAAAGGCTGATGCTTTAAAGAACTGTATACCATTGGAATCTGGGATGTTAGAATTATGACCCAAGGAAACCTTGATGTGGTTAAAGATGAGAAAAAAAAAGCTTTTTTGTATTTTGCCTGAAATTGTTAAATGACCTGCAAATATGGTACACAGTTGAGAGTATTCCTCTTGCACATATATTTTCTTATTTTAGCCCATATTTTACACATATATATTGTATTTCAACCCATACTGGCATTGTTTTATTTTATACATTTATTTTATGTAATTATTTTTGCATTTCATCACAAGTTGAAATGGGAAATATAATTTGAGGAATCAGTCAGGTGACCTGATCATCCTAAGATCCTGAGTGGCTCCTCCAGCTGCATTTCTCATCATTACTGAAGAAGCACTGCACTTGAGAGGGAGACCATGAGGGGTGTGTTGAAATGAGATATGGAGATTAAGGAAAAAACAAAGTGCATCAGGTATAAAAAGAACTACAGGCTAACCATGCAGTTGCTTTTATACTACTTTCATTTCTTTATGCAAAAACATATTACTGTGCCTTGAAGTCATACTTTCCACTTTTTAGCTTGTGGAGTTTTAAGTGCAGTACTGCTAGCAGCTGGTGGTTAATAACAAGTCTGATTGCACCTAATGTCAGTAAATTTCTTTACTTTTCCAAGGCTTTTTTTTTCTCCAGGAAATACATTTGTCTTATTACATGTGCCACTTAACCAATCAATCTGCCTTCCAGCCTAAATATAAGAGAACACGCATGGAGGCTTAGCAACTAGTTTACTGCTGCCTGTTCCTGGACAATGTTATTTTTATGACAGAATTTACTGTATATGTATCCAGTGTGCATTTTTAAATCTTGATTAGGAAAAAAAGTTGATCCTGGAATTTCTCTGGCTTGTAGCAGGTCTAAGTATTTATTTTTATTAATCCTGGCAGGATTGGGAATGGGTCTAGGGCTGTCTGTTGATGAAATTACTGGTCTTGCTGTACTGTTTAGTGTTATAATGTTGGCTTTGCAAGACTGATGCATACTTGGGTAAATCAAGCTGCAATGCAAGTTGTAACAACTGCTTTTGTCCAACAAAATTCCATTAATGTAACCATTGTTATTTATTTTTATGCTGGTAGGGTCAAAGACAAATACTTTAGGTAGGCAATGGGTATGTGGGCTGTTAGTGAAATTTGTCTTGACTACTCTTGTAATTCTGTCTTTACAGAACTAATGTGTATTTAGATGAAACAGCATAGAATGCAAGCTGTAATTACTGGTTATGTAAAAAAATACATCAATGTAACCATTCTTTTTTTTTTTTTTTTTTTTTTTTTTTTTAATTTGGCAGGTTCATTTCAGATACGTAGGTTGTATAACTCTCAACTTTCCAGATTTTTGCAGAATGTCCAGATTTTTGCCTCATATTTTTAGTGTGTTCCTCATAACATTTGTGGCTTTCTGGCAAATCAGTGGGATGATCTGGGGAATTAAGTCACCAAATAATGACATACATTTCAGTTTCAAACTTCAAATACTTCAGAAAATGTATGGTAACACAAACTGTTACTCTAGCAACTTTCTAAGTTTGTAAGAGCAATATTTAAAATCTGTCCCTATTTTTGGGCCTTTTCCCCCAATTTTGTCAGTTTTTCTCCAGATTTCTTGTACTAAGAGGTTGAGAGGTATGGTGGGTTAATTTGCATGAGGGGTTTTGGTAGATGAAGCAATTGCACTGCTACTTGCTACTGTAAATTCTTACTTTGCAGGTCTAATATGCACTTGGGGGAAGCAAGCTGGAAGATATGTTATTGATATGTTTATATGAAGCAAGAATACATTAATGCAACCACTTTTTTATCCTGGAAGGATTAAACCATATGCTGTGAGAAGGAAGCAGATATGGGGGCTATCTTTCGATGAAATGACTGGCACTAGTGTTTACTGATCTAGTTCTAACTTTGCAGGACTATTGTGCATTTGGGTGAAGCAAGATGGAATACAAGTTGTGATTATGATTTCTGTGAAACAAAAAATATATTAATGCAATTATTTTTATCTTAGCAGGATCAATAAATAAATATATAAAATTATTTTTATCCTGGCAGGGCAAACCAGATGCTTTACTTAGGCAATGGTTATGTGACTGTCTGTTGATTAAATGAATGGCCCTTGGTGTCTGCTGTTGTAATATGTATTTGGGTGAAGCAAGCAGGAATTGAAGCTGTAATTACTGTTCTGTAAAGCAAAAATGCATACAATGTAATCATCTTATATATTTTTTATTCTGGCAAGGTCAAACTAGGCACTTTAGGTATATCATGGTTATTGAGGCTGTTTATACAGGAAATTATTGAGCCTTCTATTTTGTTGTAATTCTGGCTTTGCAGGATTAAGGTGTATTTTAGTGAAGTAAAATTAATACAACCTGAGACTACTGTCTATATATGAAAAAAAAGATACATTAATGCAACCATTATTTTCTGATATTTAAACTGTCAGAGTCAAACCAGATAGGCTATACAATAGGTATGAAGATTGTAAATGTAAAATCTGGCCCTTCTGTTTGTTGTTCTAATTCTAACCTTGAAGGATCTCTGGGCCGATATTATAAGAAGGAAGTTTCACAACTTTGAACACCATATGGGCGACACCATATGAGCGAAGTTGTGAAACTTCAAAACAAAAATAAAAAATGTAAAAATTAAACAAAAACCTACCTGATCGCTCTGAGCAGAGGGGCAAGCCCCCGTGTACCCCCCAACCCCCCGCTACTTAAATATATCAATCCAAGATCACACTACGTTGAAGTAAAGGGAAGAATTCCCTACAGTGATCTCAGTTCACACTTGCGAGGTTTTCAGTATTCAACCATTTGGTGTTACCATATGGTGTTCGAATATTGAAATCCTCACTCTTATAATATAGACCCGGATCTCTGTGTATTTGGAATACAAACTGTGATTACTGATGTCCTTCCTTATCACCGCTGCAGTATTGTTCACTCTTGGGATATCCTGATGAGGATAGCCAAATGTTGGCCAGTATACAAAAGCTTTTACTTCTTCCAGGTGCTGTATTGTCTTATGTGCCAAGCATAAGGTAGCTATGTGACATACAAGTGCCTAATCCTCAGAACAGCTTTGCTGCCAGTCTAAATGCTATGTTTGAATTCTGTCTGTAAAACATTCACCCAATTTGGTCCACTACTAAACCTTATACAGATATGTGCCCCTTTGAGCTCTCTTCCTTTCTTTTTTCTAACTATTCCCTTATTTTGCAAGTCATCCAGGAAGTGAAAATGTGAGTGTGGGAGGCAGATTCCCCAACAGACATGAGCAGTGTCTTTTTTGTTTTGGTGCCAAGTACGACCATGCACAGTGTGAGATTTGTCAGGCTTTTGTCCCTAAGACACTCCACAGTCATCTGTCTTTGTTTTCCATTTACTTGGAGAACCAGTAATTGAAACTTTTGGCTCATGGTACCATACCTGAATCCACCCGCCCTGATATTCAGCCACCACTTAGAAAAGCCAAAAAGGTGCAAACTAATTCTGTCGCTGTGCAGCCTCCATCTGAAGTTTCCATTGGGATGGATGAATAACCAGATGACTGTTGAATGCTGCTGTCAGCTCCCTCTGCCACAACCCAGTTGGGGCCAGCATAGATCTGTCTACCAGCACATCTGCTGAGCTGTGCCAACTTCTGGTGCAGATGTGGAGGGGGAACCATGACTGATTATTTCAATGGGGCCTAGGGGGATTCTCCACATTCTTATTAGGGAAGAGGTGCCTGGTGCCCTCATTGAATCTAGGCAGGGGTCTGAACCTCCTGATGTTCCTTTAAAAAGAAGCAGAAAACTAGTCATGTGGCCCCTGTGGCTAAGAATCCCCAGAAAGAATAGCAGGATTTTCCTCAGAGGTTCTACCAGTACCTTTATGGCTCTTAAGCCTCCTCAAGGATTACCTGTTCCTGATTGGGTCCCCAGGTCTTCCACTCCTTCCAAATGCCCTAGGGACTGATTCCTCTGATGAGGAGTCAGACTCTGGTTAGTAGTCATTGGCTTACTCCACTCAGATTCATTCTCCCCAAGCCCTGGAGTCTGAGGAAGATGATTCACCTTCTCCTGTCCCTGGATGAATTGTCTTTTAAGGATGTTGTGGTTCATATGATGGAACACTTTATGGGACTCTTCCCAGGTTTTTAAAGTTCAAAAAAGATACTATGAACTGTTGCAAACAGATTCTCCTAGACATTCTGCAGTACATTTGTGCTGGCTACTCTTTTGGATACTTTTACTGCAGCTTCTCAGGCCCCTAACTCTCAACCTCCTGCCCCTTAGAAACCAAACACGTTCTATAAAGTTTCTGAGACTCAACAGTTTTTATATAAAAACCCTTCCTCTGATCCTGCTGTTATTTCTGTAGCCAATGATAAACCTTCAAAGTTGCTGGCTTCTTCTAAGCTTTTATTTTCTGAAAAGGACAGCCGAGCCATGGACAGATATAGTATAAAAAGTATATACCTCTGCTACCTTAGTCTTCAGGTCTATTAATTAACAGACACATATAATTAGCTATGTTCTGGCTCTTGTCTCCCAAGTTGGGGACATTCTGGCTGATCTATCTGACTCAGAGAGCATGTCTTCTGCAATTTCCCTTTTGAGTTGTGCTTCTCAGGTGGCTCATCATTCTATTAAATGTAGCTGTGATGCTACTGATACCTCCTTTAGGGCAGCTTCATCTAAATCTGTTATGAGGAGTTATTTTTGGTTACACTCTGCCTGAAGATATCAAGGCCAAATTATTAGCTTATCCCTTAGAAAACCAAAATCTCTTTGGCACTGTGGCTGAATTATTTAAGACCCTTCAGGATAAGGGTAAAGTTATGCAGGATTTGAAACAAATCTTTGTCTCTCCTGTTCCTAAGTTTGAAAGGAATTATCCTTCTAAGCCTTCTTTTGTTCATAGGCAGCCTAAATAGCCTTTTAAAGGAAAGAGGGCTTCTAAGAGAATTTTTCCATACAAGCCTTCTCACGTTTTTTTACTGACAAATCTGTTTCTGTTTGACATTCAGCCACTACTAACCCTCAGCCAGATTCCTCTGTCCATCAGGCTGACTCTTTCTTTTCCTGTTTGGCAACAGATAATTAGAGATGTTTGGGTACTTTCCATTATCCAAAATCAAAAGGGACCATGTTTTTATTCCAAGATGTTTCTGATTCCCAGGAAGGAGAGGTCATGAAAGCCTACTGTAGACCTGTCTTTTCTAAACACCTTTCTGAAGGTTCCTTCTTTCAGGATGTTGTCTCTTCAGACACTTTTTTCTCTGTTACATCCTCAAGCCTGTCTGATATCCCCAGATTTGAAGGATGCTTACCTCCACATTCCTATTCACACTCTCTTTAGGAAATTTTTATATTTCTCTATATTTTCCTCTCATTATCTTTTCTCTGTTTTTCCTTTTGGTCTTTCTACAGCTCAGAGGGTCTTTACAAAATGTCTGGCCCCTGTGGTAGCCTTTTGCAGACTACAGGGAATTCAAATACTCCCTTATTTGGACTCCCTTTCAATTCAAACTGACCCAGTCCATTTTTGAGCTGGCAGTTTTTTCTTCCTTACAACACTTAACTTAGAAGATTTTTTTTTTTTTTTTGGTGGCTCTTACAGTGCCAATAGGGTCGCTGAACTTCAAGCACTCATGTTGGTTCCACCTGTTTTGTTTTTTTTTTCAGAGAGACAGGGTGTCTCTTGATATCAGTCCTTCTTTTATGCCCAAGGTGGTTAGTGATTGTCTTTGAATCAGCCTAGTCATCTTCCTTCTTTTTTCTTCTCCACAGAATCTTAGTGAAATGTTTTTTTATACCTTGGATTTACATAGACAGCTCAGATATTACTTCGTGAAGACAAAACATATCAGGAAATCTGAGCAGCTTTTGTTTCTTTTCATGCCAGGAAATTGTTTTTGATAGTATCAAGCAGACTATCTCCTCCTGGATTTCTAAGGCCATTTCTTTTTTGCTATTCTTTTCATGGCAAGCAGCTTTCCTCTTCTGTTCATGCACATTCTACCAGGGCAGTAGTCTCTTCTGGTGCTTTATTCAATGGTCTGGATACTAGATCCATCTTGGAAGCTGCTACTTGGTCTCCTGTTCACACTTTCACAAAGCATTACAAGTTGGATATCATTTCTCAGGCCAGGGCCATCCTTCATTTGGTTTTTGGAGGGCCCTTCAGTGGCTTCCTCATCCCATACTTTACAGTAGATTTTGTACTCTCCCAAGAGTAAAGAATACTGCAACACTGATAAAGAACAACATAGTGCAGTTGTGTAACTTCTTACCATGACAGTAGATGCCCTACTTCTCACTGTTTCAATCTTCTGTCCCTCCTTCCTACCCCCTGTTATTTACTGTCATTTTCCATCTAGCTGACAAGTTTTTCCTTGATCCTTTTCTTCTTCTTCTTCTCTTCCTGGATGTGAGTGTTCTTGTTTTCCTCTGGGGTTTCTCTGGTTCTTCTGGGGAACTTCAGTTCTGAGGATTAGGTGCTCATACATCGCATATGTACCTTACACCTGGCACATAAGACATATGGCACCCAGAAGAAGTAAAGGCTTTGGTATGCTGGCCGGATGTTTGGCTGTCCTCAGCAAGATATCCCAAGAGTGAAGAATACTGCAACAGTGATAAAGAAGAACATCAGTAATCATAGGGTGTGCTGCAGCCTACTTCAACCAAATACACATTAATCATGAAAGAAGACATCAGTAGAACACAGACCTGCTATGAATGTGCTCTTCAGAAATTTAAAAGTTACACCAATCACATAATATCTGCATATGGAATGCTAGTAAGTGATCAGGTTTATGGGAAATGGTGAAATGAGTCCATCAAGGGTGGAGTTTCTGAAAGCTTACAAATCTGAGATGTAGTCAAAGTGGCAAGTTTCTGTCTGGAGTAGTTAGTGGGGGAAAAAAAAACTAGTCATAATCTTCTCTCGTGAGTTGTACAGCATCACCAAAACAAACATCCACACATGGATAAATAAATTACACCTCATCCATATCATTATCAGAATGCTCAGGGAAAGTAGTCTGTTTCAAATATGAAACATCCTCACACTGATCCAGTGGAAGGAAAGTGAAGTTATATAACAATGTATTCCTACCATAACACAAAACAAAACAGCAGCTGAAGTTCATATGCACCAAAGAAATAAATGTCATAAAAACAACAATCACATTTTGGCAATGTCAGACTTAATGAGGCACAAAATACACACTCAGATTCCATGCTTGTACTTATTGTAGATACCTGGATGGCATAATTTTAATTTGGAATGTTGATTTTGTTTACTGAATATTTTAATGATTCTGCAATTAAATTACTTTACACCTACTATAAAATCTGCTAGTTGGATGCCTTCAGTGTGGTGCAGGTTAATGGTATACTGTCTACAGAAATGTCTAGGAAGCCTACAGATAAATTACTCAAGCCTTATCATTTTTAAACTGCATATGTAATTAAAAATAACAGCTTCTTAATTTATGTGGGTGAGGAGGAGTTGCCCATTCTAAAAAGGGACACAATACTATATTATGGAGGCTATGAAGCCTTCTTTTTTTTAATTTCTCCAAATCTTTTGGGTTTCTAATACCATGATGGGAATGGACCCCATTCCTAAGTCAAAGTACAATTAAAGTTCATGAAATTAGTATTGTTTCAGTCTTTGATGTCAGCCAGAAGTGCTCTTTGCAGCACCCGCAATGTGCCTAGTAATGATTCTTTCTTCAATTCGTACCAAGTTACATACATGTATTGGTAACATATCTAAATACGACTGTAGATTCTTTTTTATAAGAACCATTTCTCCTACTACTATTGGGACTGTCTGTGTATCTTTCTTCCACATTGCTCTTGTTTCTTCCTGCAAATCCTGATATTTTATGACTTTGTGTCTCTCTGTTCGCAAGATACTGTAGTCACTGGGTGTGGCAATTTCAGTAATCAATACTACTTTTGTCTTCTTTTCGTGGACCACTGCATCCATTTTTCTAGCATCTATCTTTTGAACTGTTGGTAATGGATGAGCCAATGTGATGTAAACGTCATAATTTTCTATGATGCTTTGTGCCTCATGTTTCCAGTGTTTTTCAGCCACTTCTATACTATAATGTTTACACAATCCCCAGTGCAACAATCTTGCCACATTATTATGCCGTTCAGTATACAGTCCTCCTGCCATTAGTATGTCACAGCCAGCAATGAGGTATGTGACTGTTTCCAATTTGGTTTTACAAAACCTTCATTTGTCTGTTTCTCCTACATGTTCAATGGATCTTGTAAACCAATGTGTATGCAGCCCACTATCTTGCGCTACCAATACTAACCTTTCATCTCTTGGTTTGAATTCACCTCTCCTTAACCATTCCTGCATTCGTTCCTGATCAACATGAGGTTCTTCCAGGAGTTTTCTATACTTGCCACTATATTTATGGATTTTCCACATTTCTTGCCTTCTCATCTGGTCCTTGACCGTATATTCTTTCTTTTGTTTTTTTTGGCACATTCAGTTGGTGCCTGATTTTTATCTACTTCTGGTCTGATTTCCATTCCTGCTTGATGCTGATATGCTTCTGGTAGATTAAGTAGAGAAGTAATTTTAGATTTATTCTCCTCGTGTTTCAAAACTTTCACTAGGTTTGATAGGGAATATATAATCTTAGTATGCACTGATTTTTTATAAATCTTTTGCTGAGCATGAAGCATCCTTCTTGTTTTCCTATCTAATCTATCCAATACGTTTTGGGGCCAGTTAATCACTCCAAAACTGTAAGTTAGGACAGGAAGAGTAAATTGGTTTATAGCTTGGATTTCATTCCTAGATGTCAATGTTGTTTACAGGATTAATTTAAGTCTCCTAAAGTATTCCTTACTAAGTTTTATTCACATTTGTTCATAGTTTTATTGTTGATCCTTCATCAAATCCCAAATATTTATACACAACCTCTTGCTCAAGTTCTTTTATATCACATTCTTATCCTAGACAGATGTTTTCCTGGTGCTGCAGTTTTCCTGCTTTAAAGGTTGCTTTTGCACATTTATCAAGACCAAATGACATTCTTATATTATCTGAAAAAGTTTTGACAACTTGCACTTGTGCTTTCAGTTCCTCATCTGATGAGCTATACAGTTTTAAATCATTGACAAAGAGAAGATGAAAATTCTTTACACTTTGTTGTTTTCTAGGAGCCAAATTATAGCCATGGCCTAAGCTTTTAAGCAGACAGCTTAATGGGTTAAGGGCAAGGCAGAATAGCAGTGGTGACAAAGAGTCACCCTGGAATAGCCCCCTTTGAATTTTTATGCCTGGGATAATAATTTGTCCTTTATCATGGCTTAATTGCAAAGTGGTCTGCCACTGTTTCATGGTCACTGTAATGTAGTCGACTGGGGTTGGGTGTAGCTTATACATTTTTAAGTACTCTGTTATCCATGAATGTGGGATACTATCAAATGCTTTTTTATAGTCAATCCATGCCATACTTAGAATTTTCTCCTTTTTACAGTTCTACACTATGACTTTATTTAACAACAAATGGTCCTTTGTACCATATGACTTTTCTTTAATTTCCCTTTTGTTCTACTCCCATAATTGAGTTTTCTTCTAAATGACTATAAACTCTGTCGGCATCAATTCCAGTGTATAGTTTATATGTCGTAGGAAGGCAAGTTATTATAGATTTTAGGATAGCTTGCAGGTTCACTCTTAAGTAGTAGCATTGTTTTTCCTGTTGTTAGTCAGGCTGGTGTCTGTTCAGGATGCGCATATAAATAGTTCTCACTCACAGCTAAATCTTTGTGCAAAAATGTCAATACTTTTAACCAGAAGTTAGGTATTGCATCTGGGCCTGGGGTTTTCCAGTTGGAGGCTTTTCTTAACTTCGTTTCAATCTCTCTGGCTGTTACTTCATCCCATTTCATATCCTGTACCTTTAAACTTCTTATTTATTCTTTTACTTCTTCTATCCATTTAGCATATTTGTTATGTTCCACAGGATCTTCATAAATTCTTCTCCAAAATGTATCTATTTCTTCTTTTTTGGTGGTCTTTCAATTCTTTTTACCTTATTTCACAACTCTGTATAGAACTTTTTTTGGGTCCTAAATAAATTGCTTATTTTGTACTTTTCCTTTATATTTATCTGTGTATCTTCTAAGTTTTTCTCCCTGTGCTGGGAGTTTTAGCTTATTTTCAATAGTGCATGATAGATCCTGGTCTGTTCTAATACTGTGCATTGCTTTTATAACGTCTATCTTTCTTAGTATTTTTGTTTATCTGTTCCCTCTTCTATATTCTTCTAACAGTGACACTTCTTGCCTTAACTGCTTTATAGTTTTCTCTACTAGATACTTCCATGATGTTATTTGATTGTTCCCCTTCATTTCCCTCACTACCCTGTGTTCTTGCAGTAGAACTTTATCAGTTATTAATTTAGCTGCACAGTAATATAGCCTATTTACTTCTGTTATATCGCATGGCTCTCTATGGGCAGTCCTAATTACTGTGGCACATTCTCTTCAATTTCATCCTGTGCCATCCGTTGCTCTTTCATATGGGAACTTAATCGCCTATCACTCTTCAACATTGACTGCATCAGAGCTTCCACAGTTTCCTGTTCCTTCTCTTGTTGTCCAGCTTCAAGTGAATGTTTATACTGGTTTCCAGTGGAAGGCTCCAAAATATCTTCATATACTACTTGACCAATTGTTTCCCATTCCACTGGTTTCCCCTTAATTTGGATATCCATTGCTCTAGCCTGTTGTGGTGCTTTTTGAATTAGATTTTCTACATTGAATCCTTCACTTTTCAGGTTCTCTATAACCTCAGTTCCTATTTCTTTAACTTCATTACTAATCTCCTTTTCTAGTTTTCCTCTTTGTCTTCTTATTTTTTGCATTGTAGAGTTTTCCATATCCAGATTCCTTTGCCTGGATTTCTGTTTGAATATTTTTGGTGCTGCTGTTTTTGTATTGGTTAGTTTTGCTTTCTCCTTGCATAAATATTACACCATATTAAATCTCTTTTTCTTTCCCATGTCCATATTTCTTTTTCAGATGTCTCCTGATTTTCCTGCTTCTCCTTACTTTGTGGACACGCTCCATCTTGCTGTGATGTAACCTGTGCTATACCTTCTACACTAAATCCTTGACTTTGCAGGCACTCCATAACTTCACCTTCTATTTTTTTAACTTCTACTTTACTAATCTTTTCTACATTCTTTCTCTGTCATATTATTTTCTTTACTGTGAAATTTTTCATATCTGGATGCCTTTACCTGTATTTCTGTTTGAATATTTTTGGGACTGCTTTCTTTATACTGATTAATTTGGCTTTCTCCTTTGCATAAATATTGTACCATATCAAAGCTCTTTCTTTCTTTCTTTCCCATGTCCATATTTCTTTTTTATAGTTTTCAAAAATCTCTTTGCTTTTGTTGTTTATATTTTCGCACTTCGTCAGATGCTTCTTTTTCCAAACAGATCAATGTTTCTTGACCTATATACTGTTTTTCACAAATCTGTTGTATTAATAAATACAAATTTTTATTTGAAGCTTCTGACAGTTTTTCTTGTGGAAGTATTTTCCTTTCCTCTAATTTCTCTCAATCATTTTGTATATTTTGTGTATAGAAATTCTGGTCTTTTTGCATAATAGTAACAACACATAATTTCTTTCTTATCCTCAATAGTCCACTTTATTGTCTTTATGGCTCTTCTTTGGTCTATCAATTTTTGTGATTTTTGTGAACTGCTACCGCCTTCTACAACAGGGGGGCCATTCGCCCCCTGGGCCTGGCTTAGCCCCATTGTAGGAATGTTTCCATATTTTGAGGATTCTGCACTGTCATCTTTTCCAGTCCTGGCACCAGTGTGCCTACCAGGATTGGGCAATTTTTTTATCCTGGGTCTTGTGTACCCAGCTATCTTTTTTAATTTTTAATCTACTTCTGTCCATGATATATGCTATATAAACACAGTCTATATATCAGTGTCGCACTGGTGAGATTTTGTGAAAAACAGGGCCCACCTCACAAAGGTACTCACCAAGAGTTGAGGGTTGAATTCAATTTCAGCACTACTACTTTCCCTTGCTTGATGACTTTTCATCTCAATTAGATGTATTCTTAGGAAGCACTTGAATATTCTATGTTCAGATAACACCCTACCTGGAAAAATGAAAAACAGCACCCTGTACGTCTTTTAGAAATGATCCTAACCTTTTAAAAAACTGTTTCTTTGCAACCATCATATAGGTACAATTAATATCAACAGAATTAAAGTATGTAAAAATTCTGAATATGGCCATTGCTGAAGACATCAGTATTCAGTTCTGCCAGTGTAGATTACATAGGTTCAAAGGTTCATAGGTAGGTACTAGGCTATTGGCCCAAGGGCCTACATAAGCCTAGCCAGCAAGGTACCATAGCTTACGCCACCCAAGAAAGTTATTTTCCTGTGCCACTGTCCAACAGAGACACAGAAGTGATCCCCGGGGTGTATTTCCTATTTCCCATCCACTCATCAAGATTTTTCTTGAAGAGTGCTAATGAAGACCTTTGTTTGACCTAGATGGGTAGCTTGTTCCAGAGTATAGGAAGTCTCTGGGACAGGAATCTATCCCTCCAGAGTGTCCTGTTTATTGTGGTGACAAGGTTTAGGTCCCTAGAGTGTGTAGCTTGGAGGGATTGGGATTTCTTTAGGTGTGGCATGTCCAACAGCTCTGGGTTTGACATAGCTTTATATGTTAGGCAGAGATCACCTTGGAGTAGGCGATATGCTACGGAGTAAAGCTAGAGTTTTTTGAGGCGGTCAGTGTAGGGCATTTGTTTGAGGCCAGTAATCCTCTTTGTGAGGTACTTCTGTGGCCTTTCCAGCTGCTGCAGATGTCTTGTGAGGTACATTCCAAAAGGGGCGTTGTACTCTATAATGGGTCTAAAGAGTGACGAGTAGAGTGGAACAATGACCTCTTTTTTCCTGGATGAGAACCCTTTTATGATGAGGTGTGCCATGTAGAAGGACTTCCTGACTACTGTTGTGATGTGACTATCAAAGGAGAGACTACTGTCCACCTGGGTCCCAAGGTCTCTTATCACGCATTCGGTGTTAAGTAGATTGCTGCCTATGTGGTAGTTCATGGGTACAGAGTTTTTACCAAAGGGGATGACACTGCACTTTTTGGCACTGAGCTTGAGGCCATGACACCAGGCATCTGTCTCAGTGAGACCCTTCTGTAGGATGTCCACATCATTTGGGGACTTGACTATGGCTCCTAGTTTGCAGTCATCTGTGAACTTCATCAGCCAGAGGCATTCTGTGTTAGCCTGTACTTCAGAGAAGTAGATACCAAACAGGAGAGGTTCCAGGACGGAACCCTGTGGCACTCCACTTGTCACTGCCTTGAGGTCAGATTTGGAGTCTGCAACTTTTACAGTGTGGGTTCTGTCAGTGAGCCAGTTGGCAACCCATCTTGTGACGTAGGGATTTATACCTAGTTTAGTGAGTTTAGCTATAATTCCAGAATGGGGGATGGTGTCGAAAGCCTTGGAGAGGTGAAGATAGGCTGTGTGAACCACCTTACCCTCATCCACGGCTTTGGTGACTGCCTCAAAGAAGTCGATCAAGTTCAGGAGGCATGATCTGCCTTTCACAAACCCAAACTGGGTGGGATCCAGAGTTTGGAGGTTACAGTTATGAATTCATGAATTCAACAGTTTATCAACTGCAGAACAACCAACATTATTTACTTAGCTTGTGCAAATGTGAAATCATTCTATGTTGGGATATAATCTGGAAATTTTAAGTATTGCGAAAAACCACTCTGAAATTAGAAGTGTTGGATATCAAACAACCTGGTATTGGAGGTTTATTTTCTTTTATGGGAACTAACAGATTTTTCAAACTATAAGGCAGTGTAATAAAGACAACAGATTGTATAAAAGGGAAAAGTGTGGGACTCTTAAACTGGAGGCTTTTAAGAAAATTGGCTTGAAATGATACTACTAAAATGAAGTTTTTTTTACTAAAAGATACATTTTGTAAAATGCATAAAAGTGAATTTCTGGGATTGCATGTTCTGATATATCACACTATATTTCATACAGGATATTCAATTTGCCACTGTATCAAGTTTGCATTTGAATAACAGATTATGAGACAAACAGCAACAGTTACATATTTTTGGGCAGGTGTCCTGTTCACTAATGACAGGCATAACACAGCGGACTGTCAGAAACCTAATATTTTTCCTTGTTTAGTAATCTTTACACTCTTCTCAAAGGTACAACTGACACCCCCTTCATGTTACAACACAAGAGTCTGCCTTTAGTTGTTTTAGTTTGCTTATAATGCCAACATGGGGTATAATGTCAAAGACCTTGGCCAGATTAAGCTATGTAGACTGAGTGACCACTGTCCACTGTCTCACAGATGTCAATCAAGTGAAGTAGTCATGATCTTTGACAAACATTAAACTGCTGTGGGTCTGATTATCCAAGATTTTTAATACTGTAGTTTATGAAATCAGAAATTATATGGCTTTACAAATTAGGCCACTTAGGCTGATGGCACTGACATTTCCAGGGACTATGGTAGGACTTCATATGTAGAGGGGCACCACTTCTGCTTTCCAAACGTCAGGAACATGCACCATGACAAGGTTAAGTTAAATAAGTGAAAGAAGGATTCCGTGAGTGTATGTGTGCTGCTATTAATTAGGCAACCAGGTGAACTGCATGGTCTCCTGAAGGTGTTTTTAAATTTACAGAGTACAGCCAGGACATTCTCTTAGGTGAGCTTAGTGGGTGACAAGAACTTGGGGAACTGTAGAATCTTAATGACCATTTCTAGAAAAAAGATAGCACTAAAAGTGGATACAGTTATTTTGGGCTCCCTATTGAAATGTCATGTCAATAAAAAAAAAGATAAAAAATATAGGAGAAAAGTGACTCTGGGACATTGCTCTTCTCCTTTAACTTCTTTGTTTTCAGGAAGGGCAAGCCCTCTGCATGCCCTGATGTGGATGTCAACCCCCCACACCCCCAAGCTTATACATACTTACTCTCAGATTATCATACCTTGGAGAAAAGGGAATATTCTGAGAAATGGCCATCTTCATAGTTCATAGGTTCATAGGTTCATACTAGGCTAACTGCCCTTGCGAGCCATTGTAAGCCTAGCCAATTATCCCTTGTGAGACTCAAACCCTGCACCTTGTGTTTGTAAGGCAAACACCTTAACCATTAGGCCACCCTCCCAACCCTAACCCTTGGACTTAGTATATGTAATTTTTTGGATATTTTGGGATTCATTCTAGTGGGTTCCAACATTTCAAATTGTTAATGCTATTTTGGAATAGTTTGGCACATTGCAAGGCATTATTCCTATGTTTCCTACTGCAACTAAAGAAATATTTGTAGTTATCTGTGGATTCCAATATTAGTTTCAGTACATTTTCTGGCTTGGTCTTTCTGACAGCAGTATTAAGTTCCTTGCTACTATTTTTAACAGAGTCCTTAAAGTGGGTAGATTTGTTGTGGGACTTCAATGTTTCTTCTTTTGTTATACAGCTTTTTTGTGGTGGACTACCAAGGTGACTTATTTTTAAACTTCCCTTTATGTTTTATTCTTGTTGGGACTACTATATCCACGCACTTTTTTATGTGGAAACAGCAGGATTCACATGAAGACGTAGCAGCTGAAGCTTCATAGAGTTGTTAACATTACAAGTAAGTATGGCGACATTACAAGTACATTTAGATAGAGCATCAAAGAATTTAAACAAGTTTGTATGTTTAAAGTCCTTAAATTCTCAATTTAACTTTCAGGAGTTCATGGTTTTAAAGTAGACAGAACTACTTGTTCCAATGAGCTATTGTTTACTAGGTCTAGATATCTTTGGGTGGACCCAAATTTAGAGGTGCTGGTATACAAGTTAATCTAAAGATTTATCAATCAGTCAATCTATCTACCTATCTATCTGTCTATCCATTATTAGTTGATCAAGTTGCTCCCACTAGGCTAGTAGCCTCTTTTCAGGAAAGTTCCTGAGGTGGCATTTAAACTACTAGGGAAAATTTGTCCAGGGCATCAGGGAACTTACCCTACATGTTCCACATGCAGAAGCTCTGCAATGAGCCAGAAGGTTGTTGCAGGATGCAGAGTAGTGTTGTGGCTACTTACATCATTTCAGAGGCTTTGGGAGTTGTACTGATCACTGACATGCTTATAATGGTTTACCAGATTAATCTCTTGTAGTTATTGAATGTTAAGGAAGGAGATTTATCAGTGGTAGTGTTGTGGAGCCAATTTATGAACAGACTACAGACAGAGGTTTAACATGACGTGCCTGTGCTGGAACAGACATTAGCAGGTAAAGGAGCATCATTTCCGCTTGCTTCTGTTTGACTGATGCCTAGATGGTTAATGTTAACTGACAGGCATGGAGAGAATGCTTCTTCTGTTATGGCTTGTACTTCTGTTGTTAAAAGCTCTCAGTCGGAATGTGTGTAGAGGACTATTAGGACTTCTGCACTGCAGTATTGAAAATTTCTGTTATAAGAGGTTGATCAATATGAAATTTGGGATAAAGTTGTTGTTCCCCTGTGTTTGACAGTAAATGATATTCATGCATTTATCCATACTGGAAAAGAAAAATTTTATGACATTACTTTTGAGTGCATGGATATAGGAGATTGTTTTTATAGATAATTTATAACAAAAAACTCTGGCAGTCTTGGAATTCCTCTGTCTTTACTGCATTAAATATGAACATTAAGTGCAAATTGACTGTTCATTTCAGAACAGCTGATGTACATGAGTGTCAACTCAGGAGTTACTTTTTATAAAGATGTTCTAAAGTTTTTGATATAAAAAAGTTGTTGATTCTAGAGGTCTTTGGAATGGGGCATTGGAAGAATACAACATACACCAAATGTAGTATCCATGGTTGCACTTTATAATCTCGAAATACTGAAATGTCGAATTTCAGTATTTCAAGACTATAAAGTCGAAAGTGCAGTTACGCGAAACTGCATAATAGTGAATATGTAAAAAAATGTCGCATTCGCCATTATATGTTTGTATACATGACGTGTGGTGCGGTTTGTGGAATTAGCTGGGGTTTGAGGTAAGTGGTGTTTTTGTAAGGGTATTGGGTAAGGGATTTTAGTGTGTGTGTGTGTAGTGGTGAGTTTTATGTGTTTGTGTTTAGTGCAACCTCTGAGTTAGTATATATAAGTAGTGGGGGTATGGGGTGGTGCAGGGGGGGTTGATCCCCTGCTTTTAGCAAGATTGTTTGTGTGTGTGTTAGTTTTGTTGTGTTAGTGTGTGTTGGTTTGTTTTTTTGTAGTGGTTGCAGGTAGGTGTATTTGTGTTTGTGTGACATTTGTGGTTTGAAAGTTTGCGATTTTAAAGTTTTGGGTTTTTGATTTTTCGGCTTTATAGTCTTGAGATACTGAAATTCGATATTTCAGTATTTTGAGATTCTAAAGTGAATCCGTCTCCATACATAATTGCAAATCTTATGTTTTTTTATAAAACTCGACCTAATTTTTTTTTGGGGGGGGGGGGCTTACAAACATCTCATTTATACCTGTACTAAACATAAATTTAGACAATGTGATGAGACAGGACATTCTACTGCTTCCTGTCTTCTTGTAGAAAATGTTATGCAGCTGGTAACTTTTGGTTTGAGTGTCTGAATTTATAGGAAGTGGACAGTGTTTCTCAGGATGAGAGTAAGGGGAAGGGTAGTAAGGGTAATAATGATGGGGAGGAGGTTCCTGGTCTTGTATTGTTACCTTCATGTTAGATGAAGTTTCTGGTCAGGTACAGACTGATGATATGCAGAAAAATGATGGGATATTAGTATAACAGTGTCTATGATGAAGGTAGGGAAAAGGATGAACAAGGAAGTGATGGGGGGGTTACTGATGGTATTGGAGGAGCTGAAGACGTAAGTACTATGATAAGTAAAAGACTGCATAAGTGGAAGATAAGACAACGTGCAAAACACTTGGTTAAGAAAGGGAAAGGACAGTCTATGAACTGTTAGTCTGAATGTTAATAGTTTAACGTATAGAAGAGGGATGGAGTATTACACTGCTGTAAATCTGTTTCAGCAGATATTATATGTCTGATTGATGTTCAAAGTTTGACTGCTACTTAGAAGAAGCAAGCTGAAGTATTGCGGGGATCTATAGTTTTATAGAGCTTTGGTAAAGATATCATGCTCTGATATTGTTCTTTTGCTTAAACCTGATATTTTTTGGCACTGTCATATGTGTGCCAGGCAGAGTAGTGAATTGTGATAGTCAATCTTGGGTTTATATTTTGAGGTTGGTTGTTATTTATGCCACTGTGAATATGAAAGCACATGAAATTGCTTTTACTGATATGCAACATTTTTTGGTTGTTAGAAAAATAATAGCAAATCAAACACAAAAGTATTAAATGATGTTTTGGAGAAGAAGGATCTTATTTTGGGACCAAATATAGGTTATACATATAAGAGAGAAGTCTCCTTACTGAACTAGATTACTTTCCATATTTGCATAATTTTATTTTACATTTCACATCTCTTTTTGAGACTTGTCTTTCAGATTATAGGGTTTTAGTGTTTGAATTAACAGTTAAACATTATATCATGCTGGGTAAAGGTATAAGTAAATTAAATGGTTGGGTGGTTACTTCCCAGGAGTAGGATGTTCTTTTGAATTTATTTTGGGATCAAATGTTTATTGTAACTAATATATCTGATACTTGGCTACAATGGTGAGTATTATTTAAAAGTAAATATAAGATCTTTTTTGTCAGTTGAAATCTTTTTTATTGCATCAGAAAAAAAGGTTGCCTATAGAGTGTTCTGGCAGAATTATGAACTAGTACTTCCAAGAGTGGACTCTGATGACTTTCTTCATAAAGAAGAGTTGTTGGGAAGTTTGACTAATGTAGTAGTAGATATGTTATTAGCTAAAGCAGTGTTTTATTACACAAGGTTCTAAGAAAGATATTTCCCCTTTATTTAATTTAAATGCTATGTGGGTTTCTGATTCTATTACAACTTTGAAGGATACCTATGGTATTTCAGTAAGAACACAATGTGATATAATCAAGGTAGTAGAACAATAGCTTTTGAATCTTTTTTGATGGTTTGTGATGCTAAGAAATTATGGATTGTACCATTACTTACATAATCAGATAATGTGTTATTGTTTAAACCTATTATTTTGATGGAGTTAGGTCTGGTACTAAAACAAGTGAATGAGCAATTTGCCCCTGGAATTGATGGCATTTTGTATGTTTTTTTATAAAAATATAATTGATAAGCAGAAGGTTATCTTTCTTCATGTTTTGAATGAATGGTTGGATAATGGCATTATGTCAGATGAGATTTATGATGATGTTATTAGGTTTGTTTTTAAAAAAGGAATAGGCATGATGTAAAGAAGTGGCAGCCTATAACCTTAAATAAAACAGATTATAACATTTTTTTGTAAAATTTTGCAAATGAGGTTAAACTCTATTTTCTTAAGTACATTTCACAGTGGTGGTTTTGGCAGAAAAGGTAGATTTAAGAAAGGATATTTGTTGAGGGAGATAGTGGAGACTGTTTCATCTGAAAACACAGCGGTTTTGATTTATTGGGATATACAAAAAGCATTTGATAGTACTTCCCATAGTAGTTTGTGGGATACATTACATGGGCATGTTGTCGGTGATAAAATGTTGCGTATTTTATCAATTTATTCTCATGCATAAATTAGACCTTTGGTTAATGGACACTTAAGTACTACAATAAAACTGGGAGAGGAGTTATCCTCCTACTGTTTTTTTTTTTTTTTGTTTACTGTAGTAAAAATTCTGTTATTGTGGAATGTTGTACTTTTTGTTTAAATGCTCATTGTTAAGAATTACTGGGGATGTGTTTTCCTCTTCGTCTCTCTTATGCAAATGATTTCAATATTATTGTATATTCTGAGGATCATACTGCCAGTGTTATGAGTATAGTCACGTTAGTTTTAAGGAACGTGGGATTGCATTTATATTTATCTAAATGTAAAGGTTTTGGTTTCACTATAAAGGATTATGCTGTTTCCTTTTTAACTGATGAAAGTAAGATTATAGGGGTTTCTTTTGAAAATTAATATACTTTTTTATAGCAATGGGATATGCTATGTATTGATGTTAAAAATTTTTAGAGAAATGGGGGTGTTTTAAATTGTCCTTCCATAAGAAAGTATACATCTTAAATAATATAATTATATTCAGAAAGCTGAACTACTTGGGACATATGTTCCCTTTTTCTAAGAATAAAGAAAAAGAGTTGTTGGGCATATATATTTCCTTTTATTTTTGGTAAATAGGATGAATCTTCTCAAAACAAATATAATTTATTACCCCATTACTGATGTGGGTTTGGGTTTAATTCCTCCTATATTTTTGTCTTTTTACATTAATTTAGTATTCTTCAAAGTTTTGTTAGGAATAGACTCAGTCTGTTTAGCCTTCTCTTATGAGGTAACTATAAAGCTTTTTGGGAAAGTGCTTTTGCTGCAAAACATTACATTTTTTCCATATATTATAAAAGAATATATGGATATATATATATATATATATATATATATATATATATATATATATATATATATATAGATAGATAAGATATTAACTTGGACGCTTACTTGTCTTTGCCAAATATATCTAGAATGGTGTTGTACCTTTCTGTTGTGGATAGTTTTTTACTATGAAAAAAACTTGGACTTCATTACCCTCTTGTATAAAATCAACTGTTTTACAACATCAGATTAGATATAGGAATATTCTGGAAGTCCAAGTTTTATTATTAGGTTTATTATTGGATTGCAATGTTACTAGAAAAGGCACTTGAGGTAGCAGCATGGGCTTTGGTCATATGTGGAATTCATGGAGTGAGAGGTATACACCATCTCTAGTAAAGCAGGTTGGCCTATCTTACATCTCCTTCCAGGCTGACACAAGTATCATCCTACAATTACACCAACTACTTAGTCACCTACTGAAGTCAGTTATCTTGCAAAGGTAGGGTTAAACTTAGAGCCAGAATTTCTTTTGTATCCAACACATGCATGATGAAATCCTACATGTCTCTCTGCATGCCTTACAGTGCTGCAAGTCAATCAAACCCGCATGGACAACCACAAAGTCATAGTCATATACATCCGGAATGAGGGACTGACAAACTCTCGTGATATCAAATATCCTGGCATTAGAAAAAAAAGTAACTGTTACCCTGTCCTTTTCCAACCCTTTTCCAGCCTTGTGACTGGTGTTCATGTGAGTGATAATGGAGTTACTAATAATTACAACATTTCTACTTGCAGTCTTGTAAATCATGGTAGTGGAAGGCTTAAGACCTGCAGGGTGGTGACAGGGTGAGAAGATGTGGTGGTGCATTTATGCTGAGACTTGATCATATTAGATCTAGGAGGTTGCAGAAGTGATTTTTGACAGCCTCAGTATATGTAGTTTAGTGGGCACATGTATATGTATATGTATGGGTGTACTGTGTGGTAAGAGATTTTCCTCTGTGTTGATAAGATACCTTCTCCTTTCACAGATGGTATTGTGTTCATATACTAGAGGAATATACAAACTTAAAGTTTTACAGTACTGGCTTATAATGTATATTATACAATGACTGGCCGTTAACATTCAAAAATGAGCTCACTGATTGGTCAGCCCAACCAACATGCCCATTGTAAATCGAGGCTATACCAGTGGAAAAAAGTCCGGTCACCTGGACTATCTTCTATTAATATATGCTACAGAAACTCTACTTTTTTTCATTAAAAAAGTAATAATAAACTTTCAAAAACTGCAGACTTTAAAAGAAAAAGACAGATGGGACAGAGGAAAATACCAGGACAATCATGCACGTTATGCAAAACTAGAGAAACATACCTGATTATCTTTATATTTTCTCTTTCCCATCTCTCCTGTACGTTGAATGTCTGCCAATTTCATTTTTGTTTTATTAAAAACAAAACAAAAAAAGCAATGGAGATCTTTCTTTCTCTGTTGGTTCCTTTACACAGCACTGATGTACTGCGTAAGTGTGAGAACGTAAGTCCCATACACATGCACAGTACATCAAGAAAGCCACAGGATACAGGGGATAATGTAGAAGAGCAGCGCAATGCAGTTACACAAGGACATTATTTAAAGTAACTTTCTTCTTAAATATTGTCATTGTATAATAGCAATAACCCATAGCTAGGTGTGGGTAATGCTGATTTACCCACACTTGGTTTTGTTTGATCACATGGGCTTCACTTTTATGACCAAACCACACCAAAAATGGGCAAACCCAACATTACCCACACCCAGCCGTGGGTTATTAGTATAATAATTATTTTATAGTAGTGGCTTATAGTATATATTTTATACTATGTGTACTTGTAGAGAAATATTAGCAGAAATTACTGACCTTGGTTAGAGGAATGTACTAACCAAGGTCAATAAATTTTCTGATAATATTTAGTACATTCCTCCAATAAAAACAGCTATTAAGTCTCATTTTTAATGACAGGCAATAGTGGTCTAACCAGTCCAGGAATTCTTATATTATCTTCAAGATCTCCTCAAAGAAGGGAAGCTGAAGTCAAAAGTTAACCAAAGAAAATTATTTGTTATTCTTATCTATCTCAGATGTGAGTATGGCTGAGTATTCCACCTTTCTGTGTAGTATAAAAAACATTCCTTTTCTTGTGATGTCTGCTGTGCTTCCTACCACTGGCATTTGTTGGAGACAAAGAAAAATGCTGGTAAATGAAAGGCTTGGAATGGCGACAAAGTGGGTGTGGGGGGGATGCACTGCAAAACTGGCCCATCATATTCAAACTTGATATGGATACCAGTGACAATCATAAATACATTGCCTGTGGTGGCACCAGTTCTGCCACTGTGCACTGCTGTCTGCCTGACTATAATGCTTCCGGTTACAGCATGCTCTAATGAATACAATTTGTTAGTGTTTTACTTCTCAACATCAAGACTTCTGAAATCTGTTGCTAATGTAGTTATGTATACAGGGCATAAACAAAAGTCTTTAAAAGCTTTTGCTACAAGATAACAATTTCGCCAATGACTGACAGTGACAGCTACAGCCAAGAAGACACACTTTTGAAATAAATACAGCTGGGGAAGCAAAATCTGACAACATTTCAGATGAGGAGGAGCTAGATCCCTCCCATGTATTTAACCAGAAGGATAATGTCTGTGCTAGTGAAGCATAGGGAGTAGTGATGTTTTTAGCTACAGACCATAATTTCCTCATATGAATAAGAGGCTGAAGGAAACCTCCTTGCGACATTTTAAGACTCAAACAACCTGATTAAGGAATACAAAGTGGTTAGTTTCTCGTTAAGGGGATGAAACAATAGGACTGCTGATGAAGGAGCAATGACTGCAGCCAAAACAGCAAATTTCAGGATGCCATGTCTTGGAACCCTAGGTTTATGCCCCTGATGCATTCGATTTTAACTTTCTTCTCTCTGGTGCCAGTTGTCCAACTGATGACCCTTGTGGTATTCCTAGTCCCCTAATCATCCTTCAATTTGCACCAATAAGAAGGCAGATAGTGATGAAGGTCTTGGTTTTGTCAGATATCAGTAATGGGTAACACTATTAAGACACTGCTACCTATGGCAGCCAGGTAAATTCATGCAAGGGTCTAAGGTTACAAAAAAGCCAGCAATGATCTTGTTTTGGGATCTGATTTCCACTAGTGCTTCTGTTGCATGGGTGGTGTAAGTCAGGACATCTGTTTTGACAATTAATGTGAGTAGTTTGCTATGAAGACTACTATGAAGTGATTAAAACAGTCTAAGCATGAGGAGAGCAACGGAGAGCTCTAATGGTCAGAAACTACCCATTAAGTATGCTAGAAAAGGACAAGGAAGGGTGAAGATGAACTGTACCTCTTATAGACAGAAGTACTATTTTTTTTTGTTTGTTTTATAGCAAGCAGAAAATCAAGACAGAAGATGCATCATCTAAATTTTAAAAGTCCTTCAGAAGTAATTGTAGCATCAATTTCCATCCTGGATTAGGGTGTTACTCTCCCTCCCACACACTTTCAGTTATTAAATATGAATACTGAAGAATGATATGGGCAACTCACTTTGCAGAGAAAATGATACAAAATAAATTCAATAAAACATGCTATAACATTTTCACATGCTTTGCTACTCATAAGAGTATCACAATTTTTTCAACCAAAATAAAATGTGAAATACTCAAAAATGACAAAACACAATAACTGGCATTAAGCTATGATGGAACCCAGACTATACGTAAAAGAATGATACCACAGGACAAGGACAAAATGACTGAATTCAACAATTGGCTAAGCTTCTCATGTCATTCTAAGGGGATCCAGTATCTGTTTGCCTGGAATAACATGATCGACAGACCACAATGCTTTGCCAGAGATGGCCTGCACCTGTTGCCCTTGGGATTCCAGATACTGGCTAAGGCTCTTGCCACTCCCTATAGTGCCTTTTTTAGGCAAGGTTCAAATGACAATTCACCATTGTAGCAGGTACAAGCAAGCAAAATCTGAGGGTAATGCTACTCAATGCTAGAAGGCTAACCCTCAAAATGCATTCACTCGAGGCACTCCTTAAAATGGAGAACATCGACATCTGTGCAGTGACAGAGACCTGGCTCAAGGCTCCAGAGAGCACCCCTGCATAACCAGGCTATAATTCATACCACACCTTTTGGCCACCTAACCTGGACCGAAACACTAAAGGTGGAGGCGTGTCCATATTCATTAAGGATATCCACAGCTCCAGGCTAGTTGCTCAACATAATGCATCCGAGATTATCCAAGTGCAACTAACTCTGGGCAAGACAGAAATCCAAATTGTAACTTGCAACAGATCTCCCACCATCCCCCAGCATTCCCACTCCTCATTTCTTGATAAACTGGAAAATATTAGGGTACAACCCAACCATTAACTGGGAAAACTACTCATGTACCAATTCTTTTGCTCAACGTTTTTTTGGAATTCATAAATTCCAACACCTTGGATCAACTTATCCAAACCCCCACCAGGGGCAGCAATATCCTAGATCTGGTCATTACCAACATGGACGACCGGTGTTCCACACCAGAGGACAATTCCTCGTTGGTCAGATCCAACCACAAGCTAATCAGCCTAGACATCCACATCCCGCCCCCACCCCCCATTAGGGAAACCACTGTAAAAAATTTCTCCAAAGCCAACTTCACGCTTCTTAAGACAGAAGTGGCAAACTTCACAACACCCATGCAGACGGACAATAGAGGTATGTCTGCTGAATCCTACACAAATGCACTTTATAGGCACTTACAAGAGTGCATGGATTGTGCTATCCCTAACAGAACCAAGATGCTATCCTCCAAAAAAAAGGAAGCCAGTCTGGTGATCCCCTGTCATAAACAAACTACACAACAAAAGAAAGAAACTGTTGCAAAAAAGAGTAAAATCCCATGACTGGAAGAACTCCCTGGTCAGCCTCAGTAAGAAGCCGAGATCCCTCATAAAATCCTCCAAAGCTAGTTATGAAAACAAAATCACCACTGATTCTAAAGACAACCACAAAGCATTCTATAGCTATGTCAAGAATCTCAATGGCAACACTCAGATCAGCTCTGAGTTACAGCACAATGGCACTAAATATACAGAACCAACTGATATTGCCAAAATCCTGGCAGATAGGCTCAGTGTTAACTTTACCCCCTCTCACCCCATAAAGGGCCCATCTCTATATCAGAAGAATGCAAAGTTCCTGTAATCACAGCTTCACAGGTAAAGTCCACACTCTCTAAAGCCAAGAACACAGCATTCATAGGACCTGACAACATCCCAGGCTGCTTTCTACATGAACTACAAAATGAACTGGCACCCCACCTAAGCACCATGTTCAGTCATAACCTCACCTCAGGCTTTGTGCCCACTGAATGGTGCACAGCGACAGTTATCTCACTCTACAAAAGGGGAGCCACCACGGACCCCGGGAACTACCTCCCCATTAGCCTAACGAGCCTGGTCTTATAAACAAAGACATTGGTAATCTCCAAACTCTGGACCCCACCCAGTTTGGGTTTGTAAAAGGCAGATCATGTCTCTTAAACCTGACTGACTTCTTTGAAGCAGTCACCAAAGCCGTAGACGAGGGTAAGGTGGTTCACACAGCCTATCTAGATCTCGCCAAGTCTTTTGACACCATCCCCCACTTTGGAATTATAGATAAACTCACCAAACTAGGTATAAATCCCTATGTCATAAGATGGGTTGCCAACTGGCTCACTGACAGAACCCACACTGTGAAAGTAGCAGACTCCAAATCCGACTTCAGACCAGTGACAAGTGGAGTACCACAGGGTTCAGTCCTGGGTCCTCTCCTGTTTGGTATCTACTTTTTTGAAATACAGGCTAACACAGAAGGTCTTTGGCTAACGAAGTTCGCAGATGACTGCAAACTAGGAACCATAACTGAAACTCCTAACGATGTGGACATCCTACAAAAGGCCCTCACTGAGACAGATGCCTGGTGTCAAACCCATGGCCTCAAGCTCAATGCCAAAAGGTGCACTGTCATCCCCTTTGGTAAAAACTCTGTGCCCATGAGCTACCACATAGGTGGTAGTCTACTTAACACCGAAAGTGTGATAAGAGATCTTGGGACACAGGTGGACAATAGTCTCTCCTTTGATAATCACATTGCCACAGTAGTCAGGAAATCCTTCTATGTGGCACACCTCATCACAAAAGTTTTCTCATCCAGGAAAAAAGAGGTAATTATTCCCCTCTACTCATCACTCATTAGATCCATTATAGAGTACAACGCCTGTTTTGGTATATACCTCACAAGACATCTTCAACAACTGGAAAGGCCACAGAAATACCTCACAAAGAAGATTACTGGCCTCAAACAGATACCCTACGCAGACTGTCTCAAAAAACTCCAGCTTTACTCCGTCGCATATCGCCTACTCAGAGGCAATCTCTGCCTAACATGCAAAGCTATGTCAAACCCAGAACTGTTGGACATGCTCCACTTAAAGAAATCCCAATCCCTCCAAGCTACACGCTCTAGGGACCTAAACCTTGTCACCACAATAAACAGAACATGCTGGAGGGACAGATTCCTGTCCCAGAGACTTCCCATACTCTGTAACAAACTACCTATGTATATCAAACAAAGCTTCTCATTAGCACTCTTCAACAAAAATTTTGATGACTGGATGGGAAAAAGGAAATTCACCGTAGGGAACACCTCTGTGGCTATGCTCGACAGGGGCACAGGAAAATAATTTTCTTGGGTGGCAAAAGCCAGGGTACCTTTTTGGCTAGGCTTGTATAGGCCCTAGGGCTGATAGCCTAGTACCTACCTATGAACCTATGATCTACAGAAACATGCCGGAATCTATAATTTGGAAAGCATTATGCATTGATAGAAGATAAACACTAAAGCAGTTGTTACAACATGCCTTGGGAATATATAAATGCAACCATGGTTTATTGCTTTTCAGCAGCTATATTGATGCTGTGACCTGGCACCCTTGGGTCCCTTCACATCCAACAACTGATACAATAGTTTTTTTATAATGAAGGTTGGCTCTTGGAAGATTACAAGTATAGGATGATTATCACTGAAAACTGCATTGGTGTATACTTTGCATTGCTCTATGTTTATAACAAGATTACTGTTATGGACTTGCAGTACCTTCCTGTTGGGATCCAATGGGACACATATTTGTAATTTCTTCCTGTATGACGTTTTCTTCCAAGTTATATTTATGCCAAGCTTTTGTTGGAGAAAAGTATGCAACAACGGATTCACACCTGGAAACATCAGAATTTCATGTAAATACCACCAATTTTGGCAACATTACAGAGTAACACTTTTAAGTATCATTCAGGTATACTATTATTTGTTGCTATGTTAATCAGTAACACACACAGTATACTTAAAGAAAAATGACTGTAGTCATTTATAATCAGATAAGGTGCATCATGTAACAAAATGACGCAGACTTGTTTTAACTTATCACATAGAAATAAGGCACAAAATAACAATACATTCCAGTAGTTCCACTGACTAAAAAGCTGTACTGCTGCTGGAAACAAATGCTTTACAGACTACATTCCATTTTGTACTTGTAGCAAGTTTTCTGTTTTCTTAGTGTACTTAGAAGAGGGTTTAATTGCTCAAGTAGATTATAATGTCAACAGTATTATCTAAAGCAAGTATTTAACTATTCTCATAAATCTGCCAACTATGATACATGAGAAAATGTTACCTGTTTCTTCTATATTACACATAAATACTGGAATAATGTCTGGTCTTTCTTAACTGCCCATTTAACAATACATTTTAGTCCAGCCCTACTCCTTCATTTAGCAGTAAATCTTAACCACTCCATTTTGCATCATATCTATAAAAAGGAAATTTCATCCTAATGTATACAGTAAGATGACTAATGAAAAGCTGAGACTAAAAAAAATTTCTCAGTATTTACTTCATTAATTACTTCCTAAATATTCTTTATCAACTTGTCTGATTTAAAAAGTGGTAATGCTTTTGGGTAAAGCTTAAGCTTAATAATAATAAATAAACTTAATAGCCTGAGGTAGCCAGGACTGCAGTCCTCATCAACAGCCATACAACCTGCTATTTTAGGAAATTGAAGAATATTGATAACAACAAAATCTCAAAATGAGTATTTCCATCCGCTTCTTAATCTTAAGAGTCTGCATGCTTAACTAAACTAATTTTGGTTGACGTTTCATTTCAAATGAAGGAAGATATCATTTGGTTAATTGACTTAAATGTTATCTGTTCTACACAATGAATTCTAAATGGCTACCCATTACTGAAAGGTCCACTTATTTTCTATGTTACCTTACTATATAAAATTATAAATGATGGGAATGTTCTTTTCAGAATTGGGAAGTAGCCATCATGGAACAGATCTATTCCTTAAGAAATTCCCCGGAGAACTTAATATCACTCAAACAGCCATTGGTGAATGAGCCTTTTCAGAAACAGACACAGCTCTTTGGAAAAAAACTACCAGCTGAAACAAGGCATTTAAATGCTCTTACATAGTTAAAGATGTCCCTTTATGAGAACTTATTCAAGGAAATTGCTTGTAAATAATTCAGGGATAATGGATACATTCTTTAAAATGCTGAAAATTCTCAAAATGCTTAACGTCTCTCAGCTATTTTCCTTTGCCATTTAACTCTACTTACCCCAAAGCTCTCTGTTTAGTCTCTTACGCTTAGCAATGTAAATCCCGATTTTTTCTCACTTCCACTTGGGTTTTTTCAAGGAAATTAAATTTTAAGCCTTTAATAAACAATTCATATAGTCAAATTGTATTGCAACCCATGTAAACCTGCTATTTTATTAGAAATGTATCAGAACTATACAACATTCTACTTTGTAAAAAATAAACTGATAAACATAATGTAAATGTGATATTTTATTAGACATGTAAAGGAACTATATAACACTCTAATTTATAAAAACTGTATAATAACCATATATGGATTTAGTAAACTTTTGTGGCTAAGTAAATTTAACACCTTGTCATATCTGAAGTGTATAACTTAAGTTTAATTAAACTTTTAATTACCCTTGGCCCAGGTCATGACTGAAGGAGGGCCACTGGACCAGTCGACCTACCTGATTGCCAAACAGTAAACAATTTGATTATAAAGTATTCATTTTTATAGCTGATGATCCCTGCATCATTACATTTCATTATCTTTCAAGATCTCTCTTAATTGTTTCTAAAACTGAATTCAGATAATGTGTTATCAGTTCTTTTCTATTAAGTATGTAGGTAAGGATCTATCTAACACTGTATCACCAAACACTGTACTGGTGATAATCCAAACTGTTAAGTCGACAACATACATTGTTGACTTTACTAGTACTGCATTACAAAGCATGTTTTTTCTGTCCCCCTACACTCCCACATTGAGGAATGCACCCCTATATCCCCTTACCTCTGAAAATACTAATTCTGAGATGACACAACCTTGGGATTAAGGAGAAACTTCCTTAACTCTAGAGTTCAGTGAAATTGCTAATGTCAGTGGCTCTATTTTGATCAAACATAGGAGTTAATAAAAAACTGAATATTTTTCTTTCAGGAAAAGCTTGTGGAATCACAACAAATACTTCCTATAATTAATGATTAAGTACTTCATGCTGGACAAATTATGGTTAATGCCTTCTCCATTACAGACCTATCAATCATCATATTAGAGCTTAATGGCATTAGGGTTGACTTATCTAAATTAAACTTATGAGTCTCCTTTATCAGTCAAGCAGTGAAATGGCTAGACTGGAAAGATAAAATACACACCAACAGCAAAGGCAATAATTACAGTATTTGCTGAATAATACTGAATACCTATAATTTGCGGGTGATTTAATCTGAAACAAAATAAAGTTTCTATAAGTAAGTTAAAGAAAAATGGAAATAAGGAACAACTTTGCCAAATGCTAGTCAAAAAAAATCTGTGTACTGACTAACAATACCTCGCATCATTGTACTGAAGCTACTTTCACTTAAACCACTATTACTGAATAAATAACACTGAAAGACATTTTAACTGAAAACCTCCCAAAATATTATTTTTACAAGGGGACCATCCCCTCCCCCCACATCCCTTATTAAATATGCTAAATCTTGGTTGCAGATCTGTGGGGAAAGGGCAAAAATTCTCATTATGCAAGTAAAAAAGAACCTCACTATACTATATTTACAATAGTATCTGCCAAAATAATTATACAGTAAAAAGAGAAGTTTTATATATATATATATATATATATATATATATATATATATATATATATATATATATATATATGTACACACACACACACACACACACATATACATATATAAGGACAAATTCAAACATCAAAATTAACAAAAAAAGAAAAAATGAGGAGTGAACTTTTGTGGAATTTTTCATTGAAAGTGGCTTTTAGTGTTACTCAGTGCTAGCAGTTTTAATAAAAAGTTCCTTCAGTAAAATTACATGATTCCATACACAACAATCAGATGAGCTAGCCTGTGTATTAGTGAAAGAAGTACACAGTCTGTCCAATGTCTTCAAAGCAACCACAAGAAGAACAGCTTCATTATTAAGCTTTTATTTCCAAAAACAATGGATAATTTAAAAGTTAAATAGCTGTCCTATGTTTAATAGTTCTTCATAAACCTAGAGTGAAAAAACAAACCTTTATCAATTAACTAGAATCTAATAACCAAAAATAAGATATAGAGTAACATTTATTTATTTACACTCTGATGACTGGGTTACTCCCACTAGACCAGTGACCTCTTTTCAAGGAAAGTCCAATTGTCACTTTTTCCTGCTTCCAGTACTGTCTGATCATACAGTACTAATAATCCATCGCAGCTTCACCTCGGCAGTAAAACCCAGTCAGTGCTATGCCCTGCTGGTCTCAATAAGCCATTTATGTACTTAGTGTGAATACTGTATCTTGTATTATAGTAAAGGACAATGATTACTTTTAATTTTAATCATGTTTTGTAGTTATTAGCGACTCAACGGCTAGGTTGCTCACATTTCATACTAAAAAATCAGAAAGATTTAGGGTTCTATTTTCAAACTTTTCCAATACTGACACTATACTGCAGCATAAGCAGGGTGCTGCACTCCTCAGAGGTTGTCATTTGGATGAGATGTTAAACAGGGGCCCATCTGCCTAAGATGGCAGCTCAGGTAGATGTAGAATATCCTGTGGTGCTTATAGAAAAGAGCAGAGGTCTTTTCTATTGATTTTCTCAAATATGCACATTTCAGTTTTTAATATCATTACTACATTATTTTCTCATAATCTATTTTTATAGAATGAATATCATCAAATAACCGTCCATACACAGTATTTCTTTGATCTTTTCTACTTTACTTCATGCTGCATTGTATAACACTCTTTCATATGTTCCTCTCCAAACATGCCATAAACAAATCATTACTTCTTTATCACTTTCACGATTTAGCCCATTTTGTCCATCATATCATCCATGCATTGTATATTCCATTTATTTAAACTCATGTTCTTGCATCTTTAATTTTTTTAAATCTCTTTCAAAACCTTTTTATTCTTCTGCACACATAAATACATATTTTTGTTTCTAGTACACTATTGCACTTTGTTTACTTCAGACAGTCTCTCACTTTCTACATAGTATTTAATGTCTACGTTTACTGAGTTTTCCATGCATTTACTCAATGTAATCTAACATCTTACTATTTTACTACCCAACTTTTCCCTTCTCACTACTACCATGCTGTTTCATCTTCATAGGATTCACAACTCATATTTTGTAATAATGGCTCACTACCCTTTCATATAAATTTACTGTTAACTTATTAACTCATTCAGCCTCAGGTTCCACTTTTAACTTTGCAATTTCTTTCCTCCCTACTATAAGATTTTTTTTTATTTCATCCTCACCACACCTCTTCTTCTTCATAATACCTTCTACAATAGTCATGCCCCCTTGTTACTATATTTTATCCATATTCTGATAAATAATGCCACATAAAAACTACACAATTCACATGCTCAGACCTTATCTCTCGTCATTTAAAAAAATCCTCTTTTAACTGAAAAAGCTATTCCACAAACACCATTAAAGAAAATATTTAATCTTTGCTTTATACTTTTTCAGGTATAACAGATGTCCTTGTCATAAATATGACTTACAAAAGCAAATATGTTTATCTATCAGTTATCTACATGAAATGTATATATCTCTATATATCTATGTCTAATATGTCTTTATCTATCTACATGTGTGTGTATAATTTATATCTATATCAATCTTGCTTTTTCTTTCCCACTTTCTTTCTCTCTCTCTCTTTATATATATATATATATATATATATATATATATATATATATATATATATATATATATGGATCTACCTTAGTAGATCGACATGTTAAAAGAGCGAACACGAATTAACCGACGCCAGAAGATCACAAGTCACTTCACCGACGCCAGAAGATCGACAGTGCACAAACACGACATCGCACACACCCGACACATCATACCAACAAACAAAACAAATCCCCTATCCAAAACCCACACACACAACACAAGCACACCAAAATCCATACAAACGAACACTAACCCATACATACACAACTATCTACAACCCTAACCCAAACCTTTACCCTAAGGTCCGTCACTATCGCACACTCACCTAACCCGCGCCCTAACCCTAACTCACTTATCCCACCCCTACCCCTACAGACCACCAACATCGCACACTTACCTTACTCGCACCCTTACCTAACCCGCGCCCTAACCCTAACTCACTTATCCCACCCCTACCCCTACAGACCACCAACATCGCACACTTACCTTACTCACACCCTTACCTAACCCGTGCCCTAACCCTAACTCACTTATCCCACCCCTACCCCTACAGACCACCAACATCGCACACTTACCTTACTCGCACCCTATCGTCCGTCACTACCGCATACTTACACATCCTTTCCCCATCGCAGTGTTCTCCGCGTTGGTGTCTTCCTCCGTCGGTCTTCTGCCTTGTCGATCTTCTGGCATCGGTGAAGTGACTTGCAATCTTCTGGCGTCGGTTAATTCGTGTTCGCTCTTTTAACATGTCGATCTACTAAGGTAGATCCATATATATATATATATATATATATATATCTATATAGATACATATACATGGCCTCAGCAGGGCTAGCCACCCAGCAGTGTGAACCTTGGCTCAAGATGATTGTCACTGTTGAAGTGACACCCTGACCCCATATGCAAAATGGGAAAAGGGGGGTTGAGGATGAATAGAAGCACATATATATGGGTTCCATGAGGTGAGTCGATTGTGGCTAAAGTCAACCTCTGTATTGTGGGCCCACTTTGGTCAACAATGGTTCATAGGTGTGTACTAGGCTAATGGCCCTGGAGCCTTTACAAGCCTAGTCCATAGGATTACTCTGGCATCATGCCACCCAACCTTAGTTCCCATTGCCTCTGTTGAGTAGAACCACTGGACTGATCCTCGGGGTGAATTTTCTATTTCTCATCCACTCATCAAGATTTCTCTTGAAAGGGGCCAGCGAGGTGCTCTGTTTGACATGTATGGGAAGTCTACTCCATAGCATGGGCAGTCTCTAGGTTATGAACCTGTCCCTCCAGGATGTTCTGTTGATTGTGGTAATGAGGTTGAGGTCTCTGGAGTGTGTGGTGCGGAGGGACTGGGATTTTTTTAGATGTAGCATTTCTAAGAGAGCTGGGTCAGACATGGTTTTGTAAGTCAAGCAGAGATCGCCTTTAAGTAGGTGATATGAGACAGAGAATAGTTGGAGTTTTTGAGTCTGTCCATATAGGACAAGTACTGTGGCAAGTTTGCAGTCTAACAGTAAAATTTAATACCAAATTTAAAGTGCTTTTCGTCAGCCCCAGTAGCTGACTTCTTCAGAAACAAATGTTTCTGAAGAAGTCAGCTACTGGGGCTGATGAAAAGCGCTTTAAATTTGGTATTAAATTTTACTGTTAGACTGCAAACTTGCCACAGTTCCTGTTTCTTATTTTATTAGTTGTTTTGCCAGTTTGTTTTTGAAGTTGTTCATATAGGACAAGTGTTTAAGGCCTAGGATCCTCTTTGTGAGGTACTTTTGCGGTTTCTCCAGTTGTTGCAGGTGTCTAGTGAGGTACAAGCCAAATGGGACATTGTACTCAATAACTGGCCTAATGAGGGAAGAGTAGAGGGAGACAATGACCTCTTTCTTCCTGGATGCAAAACCCTTAGTAATGAGATGTGCCACATAGAAAGACTTTCTGACCACAGTGGCAATGTGGTGGTCAAAAGAAAGGTTGCTGTCAAAACCTGTGTTCCCACATCTCTTATAACACCTTCTGTGTTCAGTGGACTACCATCGATGTGGTAATTCATGGGAACTGGGTTGTTCCCAAAGGGGATGACAACACATTTTTTGGCACTGAGCTTAATGCCATAGTTCTGACACCAGTCGTTGGTCTCAGTGAGGCCTTTCTGTAGGATTTCAACATCACTTGGGGAGTTAATAATGGCTCCCAACTTGCAATCATCTGTGAACTTTGTCAGCCAGAGTCCCTTCATGTTGGCCTGGACTTCTGAGAAGTAGATACAAACAGGAGAGGACCCAGGACCGATCTCTGTGGGACTCCACTCATTACTGGTCGGCAGTCTGACTTTGGGTCAGCTACTTTCACACTGTGGGTTCTATCTGTGAGGCAGTTTGCAACCCACCTAGTGATATAGGGGTTGATGCCTAGCTTAGTGAGTTTTTCAATGATTCCTGAGTGGGGAATGGTATCAAAGACCTTGGCCAGATCAAGATAGGCTGTATGAATCACCTTGCCTTCATCCACAGCTCTGGTGACTGACTCAAAGACGTCAACCAAGTTGAGCAGGCATGATCTACCCTTCACAAAACCAAACTGTGTGGGATCCTGAGTTTTGAGATTCCCCATATCCTTGTTTATTAGGTCCATGATGATGCGGTCCATAACTTTGCATATCAGACTTGTCAGGCTAATGGGGCAATAGTTCCCAGGGTCTATAGTCGCTCCTTTTTTGTGGAGAGGGATGACTGTAGCAGTGTGCCATTCTGTAGGGACAAAGCCTGAGGTGCAGCTGTGATTGAACAGGGCATACAGGTGCAGATGGTTGACAGGTGTGACAAAGGATAACTCCTTGGGAAGGGGAGGGAAATATGCCCTTTCTCTGTGGATTGCGTGATCTCAAAGTCAGCATTTATAATTAGCAGGGGCAGTGTAGGGGAGTTCCGCCCCTGCAAAAACACTGTTTGTTGTATTACATGGTGCAAGAAGTAACCTTGGAGCATGCAACATTACTGTTTTGACATCATATACACACATATATTCAGAGAGAGAAAGACAGTTACAGCTCAAAATATATAAAGCTCATTTGACTGAAAAGTTTTTTTTACAGGTGAAAAACACTGAAAGTACAAAATATTTAAAGCACGTTTGACTGAATACTCATTTTTATACTGTTACTAGGCAGGATTAGGTAGAAAAATGAATGTTTGACTGAAAAGGTTATTGTGGTTGGTTGTCTGAGTACTCATGGGTTATAATTAGGGTAAGGATTAAGTAAGGGGATATATTTAGTGTTTTGCATGTTTTGTGTTGTGTGTTCTGTGTCCTTTTATCTTGCGTAGTAGTACTTTTAGGGAAAGGGTTTTTAATAATGTAATGTGTAAGGTTAAGGTTAGGGTTAGGGGCAGGGCAGAGGTAGGGTTAGCACACAAGTAAGCTGGTGAATGGATGTTTTTGTATCCAGTGCCATCTGTAAACTTACACCACCACTTTTAACACCCAGGAGTCAGAGACAATGTTTTGCCAAAAGGGAATGTTGAGAACCAGTTTGTGGGACAGATTTATAGAGATATTGGCCAGAAGAGGGAGGGACAGTGCTGGCATAGTCATTCTGTGTTGTCTGTCTGTCCTTTTATTTCTGAAATGACCCCTGTTTTTTGTCATTTCTCTCTGGTCATTTCTTTTTACACCTGAAAAAAGACTGGTTTTGCTTGTTTATCTTTTTTAAGAAAGAGGGAGGTGTATAAGATTTAATGTAAGAGTGTTCAATCTCGCCGTTTGTTCTTACACACGGGTTCGGAGCCGATCCTCGGCTCCGAGTCAGCCGAATTGCAAAGCTCTGAATCTCAGAGAAGCTCGAGACCAGCCCATATCCCACAATCCTCCCTGCCATTACCCAGATCTAGTTTGCCGCTGCAACAGATCGGATCGAGGAGAGCTCGGACCAGATAGAGAACTGAGTTGTTATTACTATTTTCAGATAAGATACTGATTTTTTTCCTGATATTTCCTTATAGTTAGTAGATTATTGTAGAAGTGCTGTGTGTGTGTTTTATATATATATATATATATATATATATATATATATATATATATATATATACCCTTTTTTTTCTTCAGGCACCCTTTGTGGTCTAACCCTTTTTCTTTGGGTGTGGTTTTTGTGAGTGTCTTCTGTATATAGCCTTTTTCATATACATATATTCTTATAGGATTAGTATTTTTTTTTTCTATTCTCATAGTTATTGTTGTTACTATTGTACTATGTCAGGAAAAGCTAAATCTGGCTTTAAAAGATGTCAGTGTGGGCAAAAAATGTCCATTACTGACAATCATGCTTCCTGCGTCTACTGTCTTGGCCCTCTCCATCTCCAAGAGGATTGCTCTATTTGCCATTCCTTTAGTGGGAGGGTCATGACAGATAGACGCTGGAAGCTCATAGACAGAGGATTGCTGAAGCCTGCCTTTCAAGAGGCTTTGGACAAGTCGGATCAGGCTTCTAAATCCTCAAAGGGGTCGAAGATGTCGGAGCCCATGTCATCGGCTCCGAGTTCATCTTCTCGGGTTCGTTCACCGGTTTCACAGATCTCGGGGCCAAGCGTCGAACATTTATCTTTTCCTGAGCCCCAGATCTTGGAACCGGTGTCGGAACTGCCACCACCGTCCATTCTTCGGTCGGTGCCATCTTCGGTTCCTTCGACCCATTCTTCCAGACTCTTGTCTGAGACAGATGTGGATCGTGTCATACAGAAACTCATGGAAAACATGGCCCTTTCCAAGTTAATTGCAGTTTCCTCCCAGTTGGTGTCGAAACTAGAAGGCCTCCCCATATCTCCAACAGGTCCTCCTTCGAGACCCATCCAGATCTCGGAGCCGGGAGAAGATGACCTGATGATAGTGGAGCCCTCGGTGCCAAAACCGTCCATTGCATGATCGACACCTTTGACTTTGACTCCTTCGGAACCGTTAGGGGAGTCGCGGAGCCGACGGTCTTTGCTCGGTTCTGGGACCGAGAGTCGTACCGACCTGTCGGTACCGACTCTCCCTCTCGGGGCCTTGGCACAGACTGGCTCGGCTCTGTCCTCGGGGTCGGAGCCCACAGCACCTGGTTCTGGGATGCTTCCGTGTTCTTTGGAACCGGGGGAGCCCTCGGCCAGGGGTTCCGGGGCCTTTGACCTTATGAGGAAGGTATTGTCTGCGCAGACAAACACATCATCAGGGGAATCTTCTCCTTCCCCAAAAGTGCCACTTTCTATTTCTACTATCACGATCCATCCCAAGCGTCGAGCCCAATTGCCTCAACCACCCCCAGAGGGTTCCCCCTGTTCCTTGGAGGCCTCACCAGAAGCCCCCTCTGATAAGGTCCCAAGGAAACGGTTGTGCAAGAGGAGGCACATAGATTCCCCACAGGAATCTCTAACGTCTGACACCGACTTGGATGAGGCAGAGGGGTCCCCCAAATCACCCTCGGAGGATGTGTCATTTGCAGACATCCTGGAGATCTTGAAACAGAGGGGTGATTGGCAGTCCCTAGCCCCCTCTGAGGATGAGTCGGTGCTGCTGAAGGCTTTTGGGGCTCAACCTTCTACCTCCTGGGTGACTCCGCCCTTCGATGAATTAATGGATTTGATTGCTCGAAGGGCGTGGGAGACACCTGACACAGTGGAACCAGTCCCTAGGAAACCAAACAAGGTCATCACTGCCCCCCAAGATAAATCTTATCTCACCAAGGGAGTCCCTGTCAACGCTATGGTGGTGGCGGCAGCCACGAAAAAGGAGATGTCTGAGTCTTCCTCATCTGTTCATCCTCCTAATAAGGATTCTAGGACTATGGACAGATATGGGAAGCGCATTTTTAGTTCAGCGACTTTTTCCATGCATTCGCTAAACTACCTGACCCATTTCACACGTTTGCAGAGGGATCTCATCGATGAGCTGGCAGATACCCTCCAGGGTAACACAGATGCTGCTGTTTCAGAAAAGGTAACAGCACAACATAACACCCTCACCTCCATAGTGAACTCATCCATGAGGCTCATCTCGTATGCAGCCAAGGGATCGAATAGAGCTGCAGCTTCAGCGATTGCTCTTCGAAGACAATTATGGATGCGGCTGTGCTCCTTTGTGGAAGCCTTCAAGTCTTTCTTTGCCAATGCCCCTTTTGATGATGCCACACTTTTCGGGCCCAAGGTTAAGGAGACTCTCACTTGGTGCGAGCAAGAGGGAAAGACCCTGTCTGCTGTCGGGGTCCGTTTTTCCGCTCCTACTAGACTGTACCCCAAAGGGCAACGAGGCGGAAAAATGTGGTTCCGTAAGAATCAGGGATCTTTCCAGACCAGACAGATTGATACTCCCTCCAGAGGTAGAGGAGGGGTTAGAAATGGAAGACGCCACCCCAGCGGCACAGGGGGTCCACATAACCAAGGCGACAGGGATTCCGTCCCTGGGAAGCCTTTCCAGCACTCCTGAAGGGAGGCCCGGCTGTCCTGCTCTGGAGGCAGTCGGGGTTCGCTTAGCTTTATACCCACTGGCCTGGCTAAACATTACTTCAGATTCTTGGGTAAAAAGCATTATAACCAGATGGTACAAAATCCCCTTAATTTCAACACCACCTCTACAAAGAAAGTTTCCAGACATGCCACCCCGTCTGCGAAAGCTAGCAGCTGTAGAAATTTCAAAGCTGCTCGAAAACAGAGTCATCCAACCAGTCCCGGCAGACCAAAGAGAATTCGGAACTTACTCAAGGTTCTTTTTAGTTCCAAAAAAAGACAGGGGACTGGAGACCAATCTTAGATCTCAGCCATCTCAACAACTTCGTGAAGAAGGAAAAGTTCCGGATGGTCACGCTTCAATCGATCCTTCCATTCTTACAGAAGGACGATTGGATGTGCTCTATAGATCTCAAGGACGCGTACTACCACATCAAAATGGCCAGACCGTCCAGAGATCACCTGCGCTTCCGGCTGGGGGACAGTCACTTTCAGTTTCGAGCTCTGCCCTTTGGACTCACCTCAGCCCCCAGGGTATTCACCAAATGCATGGCAGTAGTTGCGGCTCACTTGAGACGACAAGGATTCCGGGTGTTTCCCTATCTGGACGATTGGCTCCTCACCGCCACCACCAAGCATTGCCTATTGCAAGCCAGAGACTATACAATTGGCCTTTGTTCCCATTTAGAGATATCCATAAACTTCGAAAAGTCTTGCTTATCACCCTCACAGTGTATTTCCTTCATCGGAGCAGATCTAAATACACGATCGACACTACTGAAACACCCCCCAGTAAGAGCTTCAATACTCAAACAGCAGGTCCTTCTTCTTCTGGTCAGCAAGAAAGCTCCAGCCAAACTGGTGTTAAAAGTGTTGGGACTGATGGCAGCCGCACTAATTGCAGTCCCTATGGGAAGGTTACACATGAGGATTCTTCAATGGCTGCTCTTCACACAGTGGTCATTCCAACACCTACCCCTAGCGCACGAGATCAGGATAACAGAATCTTGCAGACGGGATCTCTCATGGTGGGTGCACGATCAGAACCTCACTGTGGGTCGTCTGTTCGTTCTACCCAGTCCAACAGCCACAATAACCACGGACGCTTCCCTGATAGGGTGGGGGGGCCTTTTTCAGGGAAGAACAGTCCAAGGAGAATGGTCCAGCATGGAGTACACTCTACATATAAATGTTCTGGAGTTGAGGGTGGTGTTCCTGGCGTTGCAACACTTCCAAACCCTCTTACCTCTAGGAACAGTAGCAGTTCAGACAGACAATATGTCTGTAGTCTGGTACATAAACAAACAAGGGGGAACCAGGTCTTACCTGTTATGCAGAGAGACCATGAGAATTTGGCAATGGGCAGAGTCCACGGGTCACTTTCTGATAGCAACGCACATCCTGGGGTCATCCAATGTCATTGCGGACAGGTTGAGCAGAGCCATCCTGTTACCTCACGAGTGGTCCCTCAATTCACAGACGGTGGAAAAGATCTTCCGCAAATGAGGCCAGCCTTGCTGCGATCTGTTTGCTTCCCTGTTGAATGCAAAATGCAGAAGCTACTTTGCCCTTCTACCCCCTCCTGGGGATGTCCCCAGGGACGCACTGATACACGATTGGCCCCCGGGTCTCCTATATGCATTCCCACCGACTCCATTGATTCCCAGATTTCTACTGAAAGCCAGAAACCTGGAAATGACTATAATACTCATAGCCCCATTCTGGCCTTGTCAAATATGGTTTCCCTTTCTTCGAGCCCATCAAATAGAGGAACCATGGATTCTGGACCCAGTACCAGATCTGCTGACACATTCATCGGGAGTTCCTCACCCGTCTCTACAGTCCCTCAAACTAGCAGCTTCTCTGCTCCGCTTCCCTGCCTAGCCAGGTCTCATCTACTCCCTCTGGCAGTTCAACACATCCTGGTTGCTTCTCATAAAGCTTCCACTACTAAGCTCTATACGAGTAAGTGGAAACGATTTGTATATTGGGCATCTAGTCAAAACTTAGACCCCTTGGTAGCTCCTCTACATAAAATTTTAGAATTCTTATCCATCCTTTTTCACGAAGGAGCTTCTACTTCCACTCTAAGAGTATAGTTGGCGGCCATATCAAACTTCCATATTGGTGAGGAAGGTTCTCCCATTATGTCTCACAGACTTTGTAAAGCCTTTATGAATGGAACCTTCCATCTTAGACCGCCTGTCAGAAAACCTTACTTTCCATGGAGCCTGAATTTGCTGCTGTCGCAACTCATGTTGCCACCTTTTGAACCTGCTTCATCATGCCTCCTAAAGTTCTTATCGTGGAAGACGCTGTTTCTCGTCGCCGTGACCTCAGCTCGTAGAGTCTCAGAGCTGCAGGCATTATCGGTCAGACCACCTTACTTGATATTCCATCCAGACAGGGTCTCTTTGCGTACAAATCCACCTTTCCTTCCAAAAGTATGCTCAGTTACGAATATTAACCAGTCTATAGAACTCCCTACCTTTTTCAAAAACCATACTAACAAACTGGAGTATATGTTGCACAAGTTGGATGTTCACAAGCAATTAAGATTTTATTTAGATAGGACCAAAGCTTACAGGAAAACGGATCAGCTCTTCGTCGCATTTGCAGACAATAGAAAGGGCATGGCAATTACTAAACATACACTATCTAAATGGCTTGCTGACTGTATAACATTTGTATATTCTAAATCAAAGCAATCCTTACCAACCAAACCTAAGGCCCATTCTACCAGATCCATTTCCACTTCCTTAGCTCATGCGGCTCGCTTGCCTTTGGACACTATTTGCGCAGCAGCCACGTGGTCTAAACCACATACTTTCATCACTCATTATAGAGTGGACAAGGTCTCCAAGGATAGGACATCATTTGGGTCCACTGTGCTTAGGAACATTCTTCCATGAGTCACTCGGGGTCATGGAGCTAGGGTCGCTACCCGTGTTTAAGAACAAACGGCGAGATTGAACACTCTTACATAAAGAAGTTATGTCCTTACCATAACATTCCATGTAGAGTGTTCATCTCGCCTGTGTTCTTACATTCCCCCCCCCCCCATGTGTGTGGAAGAACTGGTAGGATTAGAGTCTGATCGACGTGTCTTGACCCTTTGTGGGGTATATGGTCCCGTGTGTCATGGGATATATGCTTAGACCATTAGTTATTGCTATGATGAGAGAGTGTCTCTGAATGGCTGAAGAGAATGTATGCTTCTAGCACCGCAGGTGTTGGATCCTTTGGTCTGGTTTGTTTGCAAACTAGATCTGAGTAATGGCAGGGAGGATTGTGGGATATGGGCTGGTCTCGAGCTTCTCTGAGATTCAGAGCTTTGCAATTCGGCCGACTCGGAGCCGAGGATCTGCTCCGAACCCGTGTGTAAGAACAAAGGCGAGATGAACACTCTACATGGAACGTTATGGTAAGGACGTAACTTCTTTTTTTGGGGTACATGAAATATCTTAGAAACTCCCTGAATCAATGTTCCTCTTTCATCATATTGTTTGAGAAACGTGGGTAGCAGGTAAACCAAATAATACCTCCTTGTCTAAGGCAGAATCTAAGACTTCCCGACTTCACCTCATTAGCAAACTTTCAGTTACATATCCAAGAACATCTTCTCAACACTGTAACAATAACAGTGGACTTACTCACAGTATCTGCACAATCATACACACTCTTCAAAGCATGTTTAGATACTTGGAACAAGGTAGAGTTGGTTCAAAAAAGAATTTCCATCTGTAGGAAGTGAAGTAGCAAATTTCCTCAAACTTTCTATATAACAAAGCATAAATGTCCACATAAAGGCTTGATAATTGAGGATACTGAAAGGCAAAGTAGATGAGGAAAACATTCTCTTACCAAGACAATCCAACATATTTCCTTCCTTGTTACCAGTGTGTTCAAAGCCAATTTATTCCCAACAGGAGAAACAATAGCAGCTGGGGTCTGATCGCCTGTGAGAGAAAAGACAGGTCTCAGATTGAAGGACTTTATAATGGCTAGGTATCAGGATGCTTATAGACAGCATTCAACACATCCTCCAAGGCTGGCAGTATAGGAGGAATGGGTGAAGAATGAGGAATATCCATTTGTAACTTATCATCCTTAGTTTAGACAGATCATCAATCTGTTCCCTTAAAATGACTTCATTCATCCTGACTATGGTCTGATTAAAAGAAAATTCCTGAACATTAGAAAAAAAATAGAATTTTCATAGAAGTCATAATGTTGGGTTTGTAAGCCTGCAGGGAAATTAGCTCCCACCCTGTTTCTTCAGGAATTTCTTTACAGGGAATGATCAGGTTTCATAGCCTGTAATGCATGCTTTGCTAAAGTAAAAAAAAAAAAATCAACCTTCTTAACTGTTATTACCTCTCATGATAAGTGATGTTAATCTTTTGTTTTTCCTTTAAATAAATTCCTTTAGAAGAAGACTGACTCACAGGAGGAATGTCTGACTGGTCTAATGATATCTTGCCTTGGCTAACATATGCAGAATCTCCAGGAGTGCCTCCCAACCCTAGAGAAAATAGTTGGACCATGCCAGTATTGGATACTGGAAGAGGCAAAGAGGACATGACTGTTCCCCATTCATGGTGGCTGAAAGGACTTCACTACAGGAAGCCAGAGAGGTAAGTGAGTGAGTGGTCTGAGGATTAACCAATTACTAATGCAGGTTCACCCACTATTGGCTAAGGCATAGAATGAGACCACAGCAATGGTAAGGGTTCTTTGTTAAGTGTTTTTTTTCTTTCTGGGAACAGCAGGAGGATAACCAGCATGTGTAATATAAGTATCCATGTTGTAGCTGAGGAAGAGAAGAAGAGAAGCCAAATGTGGTATTGATGGAACGAGCTGGTAGGAAGATAAGTTTTCACCTAGTGTACACAAGTAGCAGAATTAACACTCACAAAGAAAAAGCACAAGTACACTATTTTCATGTCAGTACACTTAACCCCATTAAAAATGCTAACAGAATACGAAAAATGGCAGATAAGTTGTCATGAAATAAACATAAGTACTACACTGTACACATACATTCCTGCTTGTCCCTGATTAAATCTTTTATACACAAATGCAAAAGCTTACACAAGCAGAACACATAGTTAGGTAAGACTAGCTAAATAACATAGTGTTATAAATAGCAGTTCCTGAGAGGAAACTTCCAATATTGATAAAAAATACTTGGTTTCTTAAAGGAGAAACTACTGCTTTTAGTCAGAAATAGAAAATATTATTTTCTTTCTTCTTCTTTTTCTTTCGGCTTTTCATGGTTAGGGGTCGCCACAGTGGATCACCTGTCCGCTCATGATTGGCAGTGGAGATTTACAGTGTTGAGTTGCCAGCCCAGCGCCCAACCTTCCACAGAAGGCACACACACGCACACACTCATGCCTAGGGCCAATTTTGAGTGTCCAATCCGCCTACAGCATGTCTTTGGGATGTGGGAGGAAACCGGAGCACCCGGAGGAAACCCACGCGACCACAGGGAGGACATGCAGACTCCACACAGAAGGCACCCCAGCCAAGAATCGAACCAGAGAACCTCTTGCTGTGAGGTGGCAACGCTAACCGCTGCACTACCGTGGCTGCCCTCGGGCAATAATTTCTGTATGTAGAGGTTTCTCAATGGGGTCTTTTCTCACAGAAACAAAGCTATTAGCCAATTACTGCTCATGTGAAGCTCCAGCAATGCTTCTCCTTGAGGCAGCAAGAAACTACTGAAGAAATCTTCAATATTGATTTCCCTCCTTGGGGATGGCCAATCAACAATCAGGGTGAAGGTGTGTGTGTGTGTGTGTGTGTGTGTGTGTGTGTGTGTGTGTGTGTGTGTGTGTGTGTGTGTGTGTGTGTGTAGGGTGGAGCTACAGGTTTGAGAAACTGCCTGGTTGTTGTTTCCTAGGCAAGAAAAGAATGCATAGAGTTTAAAGGTTACTGCAGCAGTGTGAATGATGAATATCTATGGTTAAGATTAACAGCTTCCCATCTGAATTCAAGAACATTAGTAGTGGTGTCCCTCAGGGGTCAGTACTCGGCCTCATACAGTTTGGTCTATTTATGTCTGATTTCCCAAATTAATAGAACATCTTGTTTAGTAAATTTGCTGATGAAACTAAGGTAAGTGGCATAGTTATAGTATTAAAAAGATCAGGGTGCTCTGCAAGATCACTTACAGTGGTCAGACACTATGAGCATGACCTCTAATCCCAAGAAGTGTGCGCACTTTGACGAAAATAACCTTGAGTACCCTCTATTTTAGATAATCATGTTCCGACAGCAGCTAGGTGGGTTAGGGAATTGGAGCTTATTGTGAATTCTGACCTGAGATTTCAGAAACACTTAAAAGAAAGCAATGATAAAATGTTATGACTTAATCAGCATCTTTCAGCAAACTCTTAAATGGCCAAAGTGGGCTTTAAGTTTGTAATCCAAAACATCAGGGACTGAATGTTTAGTTAACCTGTACTCATTCTACTCTCCATGCAGGCAATGAGGCAAAACATCATTGCATGTTAAGTCTTGTATTTCAGTAAGTAACATTAGATGCAACAAGGAGACAGAAGTGTTATACAAACACTCCATAAAACACCAAGGAGTTTAATTTAAATTCTTGGGCATTGACAGAATTTTCCCCACAGCACCGAATAAAATGTCATGGTAAGGGATTCGGTTAAACTAAAAAAAAAACAGAAATGGATCATTTATCTATGTATCCTTTTTCACAAATTTTTAAAAGAATATTTTTAACATTGATTCCTAACTTGTTAATTTAGTCTAATGATATAACTGATAATAAACCAGACTCAGCCCTCTGATATCATTATTATGTAGCAATCTAGGACTTGGTTGAAGTACTGTGTTTTTTATCCGAATCTATATATAATAACTTAAGGACACTACATGTTTTCAGTTTTACTGTTGTCTTTTCCTGGTTACCATTCATCAATGTGTATGTTTAGCATTGCAGTAATATATTCCATAAGGAAAACCACCACACAACCCAATATTTTAGTAATAGGAGATTCCATTGCGAGACACACAGATGCCCCTCTCAAAGGACTATAAAGGGGAGTGGTTCATGCACATACTCACATTGTTAAACCACAAGTATCAGTATGACTCTGTCATAGTCCATGTGGGTATAAATGAAGTGAGACATACGTCCCTGAACTATATAGATGGAGCTGTAGGTCTGTGTGTCCCAGGCCAGTATTAGCCTAGCACTGAGCAGCATTCTACCTTGTCCAAGGATGATACCACAATATGAACAGAAGATAATTGACTAACACTTTGGTTTGTTTTTGATGTTATTTGAAGTGAGTACAATATTTGTCAACCTGAAATGATATGGTTGATAGACCATGCTGCTTTGCAAGCACTGGTCTGAACCTGTCCCCTCTAGGCTTTCAAATATTGGCTAAAACCTTGTTCACCGACATAGTGACTTTTTTAAGCATTGCCAAGCTAAAAAAAATTTCAACATGGCAAAACCATCCCAGGAATATCTAAAGTTGTTACTGCTCAATGCTAGAAGTCAAAACAAGAAGCTCCACTCCTTGCAAACTCTCCTCACCCTGGAGATTGCACGTTTGTGCAGTTACTGAAACATGGTTTAAAGGCACTGAGACTTATAGCCATTTAGACCACCAGCCTGCTGCATGGGAAGAGACAAAAGGTGGAGGCGTCTCAATATACATCAAAAATAAACATATCTCAAGGCTGGTTAATCAGCATGACACACTTGAGTTTCTCCATGTCCAAATTACAATAGGCAAAGTTCCATACCATATCCTTGGAAGCTACAGATCTCCCTCTATGACCCAGGAAACCTATAACATATACTTAAACATACTGGGGACACCCCCCATTCAACCCAACACCATATTCATGGGCTACTTTAACCCACTATATATAGAGTATCATACACAACCCCACATATGCAGGTGCAGAGATTCTTGAACTTTGTAAATACAAACAGCCTGGACAAGATAGTCTGTATGCCCACTAGGAGTACTAATATCATTGACCTGGTCCTCACAAACATGGGAGAACACTGCAACCCCCCATGTAATGTCCTTACTGGTCTGGTCAGACCATAAAGCTGTCTCCTTTGAAATAGAAAAAAAAAACAGGACCTCATCTAACCTTGGAACTTTTAGGAATTATTCTAAGGTAAACTTCATACTACTAAGTGACACCCTGGCAAAATCTCAAGCCCCTCAAAACTCTGAAAAAACAGTGCTTATGAGGATTTTTTCACATGTTAAGGGCCATATAGAGACAGACAGACCTTTCTGGAGTAAGCACAGAACAAACTCAAAAAACAAGCCACCCTGTTGGAATCCCAGCATCAATACATTGTATAACAAAAGGAAGAAAATCATGGCAAAACTTAAGAAGTGCAATACCCAACAAGGTAATAACTCCCCATCAATCTAAACAAGCAACTCAGGGGGTGATTCACATCTGCCAAAACCATATTTGAGGTAAGAATAGCTTCCCAGTTCAAGGACAATCACAAAACATTCTTCAGCTATGTCTGCATCCTCAAAGGCAATAAACAACAATATGCTCAACTAATTGTAAATGCAGTGACCTATAGTCAGAAGGTATAGCAAATTTCCTTGGTGACAATTTTAATTCCAGTTTTTTACCCCTCTCCCTCCAGACACCCCTTGTGAAATACTATTGACCACATCTTGCCCAACTATAACTAGGGAATAGGTTCTCAGTGCATGTTCCATGACCAAATACACTACATTGATGGGCCCTGATAAAATCCAAGGATGCCTCCTTAATAACATAAAACATGACCTACCAGGACCAGTAGAATCATTATTTAACCACAGCCTTCAGGCAAGTTTTGTGTCAAGCGAATGGAGGATTGCAACTGTCATCCCTCTGCACAAGGTCAGACCATCTACTGCCCCAGATAACTACAGACTCATTAGCCTGACAGCTCTCATATGCAAAGCCATGGAAAGAATTATCATGAAAGGGGGAAACAATGACATAGAAACTGGGTCCAACCCAGTTTAATTTTGTCGGGGACAGATCATTCCTACTCAACTTGGTGGTCTTATTAGAGAAGGTCGCCAAAGCAATGGACGAGGGCAAAATAGTGTACACTGCCTAAACTGACCTGGCCAAATAATTTGACATAATATTCCACTCAGAAATTGTAGACAAATTCACAAAATTAGGTTTAAGCCCCCTGTGTCACCTGCTGGATAGCCTGCTGGCTCACAGATAGGACCCAAGAAGTTATGATAGGGAAGTCTACCCAGACAAACAGGCCAGTCACTAGCAGAGTCACTCAAGGTTTGGTGCTGGAGCCACTGCTTTTTGACATCTACTTCTCTGAAGCCAAGGCCAACATTAAGGGCCACTGGCTGACCAAGACTGCATATGACTGCAAACTAGGCACAGTCACAGAATCCTCCCATGACATAAATAGCTTCAAAGAAGCCCTGACACAAATAGTTGTTGTCAGAGCCACGGTCTAAAACTCAGTGACAAAAAATGCATAATAGTATCCTTTGCAAAGATGGCTACCCCTACAAACTACCACATTGATGATATACCCTTAAGAGCAGACCCAGTGGTTAGGGATTTGGGAACACATGTAGACAGTAACTGGCCGTTTTTCATCATGGGTCTATGGTAGTAAGGAAATCATTCTATATCCCTCAACTTATAAGCAATAGTATGGCAAGTACTGCCATTGAGTACAACACCCATTTTGGTATGTACTGGATTAGGCATTATGTAACAAACTGGAATATCCACAGAGGTTCCTCACGAAAATAATTCACGGCCTAAACAGCATGTCCTATGTAGACTTCCTCAAAGTTCTATCCCTGTAATCAGTCTCGTACAGACTGCTGAGAGGCAATCTATGCCTGGCCTACAAACATCTTCTGATCTAGCTCTGATGGACCTGTTACACATCTGTAAAATCAGTAGCATCAGAATTACTCAATCTATGAACCCAAATGTCATCTGCAACATAAATGGGACATGTAGAAGGGACCTGTATGTTTCTCAGAGTCTACCTCTTCTCTGGAAAAGTCTTCCCATCCATGTGAAGCAGTGCTCATCCCTAACCCAATTCAAGTGTAACCTGGACCAGTAGACTGAGAATCAGAAATTTACTCATAGTCAGGCACCTACATCTCTAGTAGAGTTAGGCAGCCTATAAATGCTTGACCACACATACCCAAGCCTACATATACCCCTTAAAATAACCCTAGGGTATCAAAACTTGTCAGATGTATTTGGGAAGCATGGGACTTAAAAAAGGCCCCTAAGGGTGATTAGCCTTGAAATCACCTACAAATTATGGTTCATTCACTAAATGGCACAATTGTATCTTTCACATCTACATGCATTTTAAATTGCATAGACTTTTAAAGATATGCATTACAAGTTCAATTTTTAGTACTTGTTGTCAATAATCAACATCAGAATTGACTCAAAAGTGTTCTTCCAGATTCATTTGGGATGAATACAAAGTCTCCTGCATAAACTAACTTAATATGCATGGGTGTTACTTAAAGCTAGGTTATGTTTCTAAGTAGATTAAATAACATGTTTAATGAAGCATTTCCTAATTATATAAACCAGAAAAATATAACATGCACACCTGTTCTCTAAAAAAAATGCCCATCATCTAAGTGTGTGTGTGTGTGTGTGTGTGTGTGTGTGTGTGTGTGTGTGTGTGTGTGTGTGTGTGTGTGTGCATGTGTGTGAGGGGTAGAACTAACCCTACATGTCTGCTAACCCTAGCCCTAACCCTACCTCCAACCCTAACCATACTACTGACCATAAAACTCTAACCCTAACAGAAATCAACACACACACACACACACACACACACACACACACACACACACACACACACACACAAACAGATTCTCTCTCTCTCACACACACACCCACACACACTCACTCACTCCAAACACTGAATAATTCAGTACTTTTCAGGTGTTTTGACATTGCGGTACACTTGCAATTATTATTTCCAGGGTTTGGAAGTGACATTCTTCCTTTTAAACTATTTTATTATCAAGAACAATATATATACTTACACACACACACACACACACACACACACACACACACACACACACACACACACACACACACACAAACTATGATATTTTCTCCACTGTCATTAATCAGCCTATATCTGGGGTCCTCTGTGCCTTTCCTTCTCAAACATATGCTGTTACGCAATGTTTTTAAATCAGTTTTCAAACCACTTGGACTTATGGACAAACCATCTCATACGTACATATAATCTTGATTGTAAGTTTAGTTTAGCAAGAGGGAAATTCAGTGCTCAGTTCTCTGAACTTTCCGTAACTTGGCATTCATTTGTTCCTATAATTCATCTTAGGTGATATTTACATGTGGAAAGAATTGCAAAATTATTGAATTTTACAGCATTTTTATTCTGATACATTGCCAACTGACCTTCTCATATGCCAACTCAGGTTATTATTATCCAAATATGTATTATTCTGCTATAAACAAGTTAAAATTTTCTTTCATCATTTTATTCAGGACTACAGAAATATTACCCATTGTAGCAATAGTAAACATAAAACAATGCAACTATATAAACTACTTTGGATGTACTCACATTGGTGTCCCATAATCTAATGACATACGGTACAATTCATCAACCAAAGGCAGAACTACACTACCCTTTACTAAATCGGGGGGGGGTGCAACCTGCTTCCAGGAAAATGACAGGCAGGCATCCTTCAGGGTTACATCAGGGTAGGAAAGATGATCCCAGGGATTTATTAAAATCCATGCAGAAATAATGCTATTCCTGCCCTGAGTGGTTTGTGTCCATGTAGAACAGCAGCGCACCTTGCATATGCATGAAGGCATGCTGCTGTTTAACTTACACGGACATGAACTGTGAACGAGTGCAGGGGATGTGTCCTTGTAGTGCACGGACACTAAACACGTCTCTTCACTCACAAAGTGGCGTATGGCACTTTCTAAGCCAAACTGGCATAATATTAGAGCTTTGTTCTAATATTATGCCAGTATTTCAGTGTCCACTGACACTGAAATGATAAAATGATCATTTCAGTGTCTGCGGAAACTGAAATCAAAACGGCAATAAGAAAGCAATGCAGGGAGTGTGTTACAGGTTCTGTGGCACACACCCTGCATTGCTAAAGTGCCGTACAGCACTCATACCTCTCAACCTCTCAGCACAAGAAATCTGGACAAAGCCAAAAATAATGGGGGGGACAAAGACCACCAAATAGGGACAAATTTAAATATTGCTCTGATAAACCCTTAGAAAGTGGGTAGAATAAAAGGAGTTGTGTTAAAATACATTTGCTGAAGGATAAAGTAAAATAAAGTCTAAAGTAAAGTGTAAAGTCTGAAACTCAAATATTGGTTATCATACCTCTCAACCTCTTAAGCAAAAAATCTGGACAAAGCCTATGGGGGACAAATAGGGACAGATTTTAAATATTGCTCTCACACACTTAGAAAGTTGATAAATAACAGGATATGTATTAGCAGGAGTCCCTGAAGGCTAGAAGCCTGAAAACCAAATCAATGTCAGCATTTCATGATTGCAGTCCAAAGTAGTTGTCAGAACACCACAACACACACCCATATAACCTAATAATATCATAATATTACATAACTTTTTTTCCAGTGGCCTAAGGAATGTTTAAATGTAGCTAAGTGGACGTGCACATTATGGCCGTCCACTTTGCATAGCTTAAACATCCCATAGGAGCTAAATACAAATAGACAGGTGAAATTTCCAAGTTGAGGTAGAGTAGTGGTTAGAGATGCAGGTGTTCATGGTTCAAGTCCCAAGACAGGCAATTTATTTTCCAATGTGAAAGTAGTGTTAAAATTATTTTAGTAAACTTAAATTATGTAGCAACCTTTATTTGTCAACCAGGGTAGTGTAGCAGTTCCAAAAGTGAGACGTCAGTGTGAAAAAGATGTGAAACCCCCATATAAGTGCCCCACACAATATAGTCATACAAGAATATTAAGTTAATGAAAGCATATAGGGGGATTCATGGAAGGTAAACGTAAAATTATCATGTGTATATAAATATTATTTATAATAAAATATATAAGTATAATATGCTTAAACATGCCTTCAGCACTCTGTATCCATCAGATCTTGTTCTGCCCAGCAACAAAATAGTCAGCACTGCCAAGTCTCGTACCCGGATTGCTGTCCTCTGCAATCACAGCAAAATACCACTACACCACCTGAGCTGTGAAAAACTGTAATGCTTTAACAAACATATCATGCATTCTGGTTATTTAACATTAAAAAAAAAAAGTCCCAAGTGTCAAACACATGACCCTGAACACTATAGTCGGAGGAATGTATCACTATACCATCAGAGATGTAGGAAATAATGTTGTTTTTTCAAACATATCATGCAAAAGAGGCATACAACATTAGGGAGAAAGCTTTGTGGAACCAGTCATGTGTTGTATATAGACATATACACACACACATATACATATACATATATATATATATATATATATATATATATATATATATGTCTGATGAAACATATATATGAAAAAGTAGAGACATGATATAGACAAACATATATAAAAAAATAAAAGGAAATATATATATATATATATATATATACACACACACACACACAAATATACATATATATATATATATATATATATATATATATATATATATATATATATATAAAACATGCAGTGCAGTTATACCTCAGAACCATCCCTCTCAACCTGTTAGTGCAAGAAACCTGTACAAAGGCTGTAAAAGTGTGTGGGGGGCCACATATAGGGACATATTTCAAATATTGCTGTTACAAATGAAGACTTTTGCTACAGCAACAGGGTGCGTTTCAGCAAACAATTACTGAAGGATATGAGGATAAAAACTGAAATGTTATGTCAGGGCACTTCTATGGGCTAGGCTTGTAAAGGCTCCAGGGCCATTAGTCTAGTACGCACCTATGAACTTATGAACCTATTATTCACTGACATAAATCCATAGATCATCACCGTGATTTACCAGACAAATACAAATAAATTGTGCAACTGAATAAAAGTATGGGCTGAACATTTTTTGAAAATCCTGGCAGTGGAGAGATATGCTCAGAACCCCTTAGTGCAATGAATCTGAACCAAGCCAGAGAAAGTGGGGTGACAAAGGCATGAAAATAAGGACATATCCAAAATACGTCATTAGATAAGCTGAGAAAGTTGATGTAGTAACAATGTATGTCCTAACATATATCGACTGAAATATCACAATTCCAGGACTCAGTTGCTTCCCATTAGTTAGTGACCTGAATCCCCACATCATCCCACACGTGTCAGGAATACACAACAGTTACAGGGACCAGACCAAAGATATCGGCCAGACACCTGGACATTCGACAAATATGTGGACATAACACAACAGTACGGAAACCACACTCAGCTACCGAGCAATGTCCAAACTACAATCAGACTGACATAACACTACCAAAGTCCAGCTCTGGGGCTGCAAACATGCAGTAGCAAATATAACAGGCACTACAGGGATGTAACACTACTGGAAAACAGACACTGGTGTGAAAGTGCATACCCCCAAAAAACTGCACCACAGTGACAGCGACATACCAGTAAGCAAACTGGACACTACAGTATAATGATGGTGTGAGCAACAAAATCCTGTTTGACACTCACACATTACCCCTATATATACTGCCCAAAGTCACAGTGTAGTGGGAATCGTGAGGTGTTATGGGACATGTCACAGTCTGCATGTAGAAACATATACAAGCGATATGGAACCAGAAACTGGAGCAGCATGCACAGTCAGATAGAAAGGGCCCATGACACTCACATGTACACCCTCCCTACACAGCCCAAATAACGTGTACACACTACACTGTCACACAATCCTGACAGTCTTTTAACAATGGGCAGACACACACAGACCTCTCAAATATACAGTTTCCCACAGAGTGTATAGGCACAGGACTTATATCTATGGCCACTTCCTTGTTACATGTCTGGGGGTCTATGGCATCACTGGGATGGTAGCAAGAATGAATGCAATAAATAATGATACTACATACCTCTGAACCTCTTAGTGCATGACATCTGGAAAAAGCCTGACACAATTGGGGGACAGAGACCCAAACACAGGGGTATATTGGACAAATTGCTGTGATAAATGTAGACAGTTGCTGGCGTTACCGGCTTTGGTGTAACATATCTTTTTTGAGGGATATGAAGTCAGCAACACTAAAAAGAAGTTATGTCTTACCATAACGTTCCATCTGTATTGTTGATCCTTGTTCAGTCATTACGCATGGGTATCGGTTCTGACTTCGGAACCGAGCCGGCCATTTTTCAAGCTCTTGTCAGCTACAAGCTCTCGAGCTAAACTCTTACCCATAATTCCCCTCTCCCTGTTACCTCAGATTGAGTTTGCAAGTCAAAAGAAGGTAGAGGCTACCTCTGGTCAAATGACCTAAGAGAACCGGTTGGTGAGATCTACAAGAAGCCACAGGAGGGGGAAGGAGGGAGGGTCGTAATGACTGAACGAGGATCAACAATACAGATGGAACATTATGGTAAGACATAACTTCTTTATCTGATATTGTTAATCCTCGTTCTTTCCTTATGCATGGGACAGAGTCCCCAGCTACCTCTATTCCTGGGAGGCTCTCAAGGAAGGACATTCCTGAGTACCATAGAACCAAAAGATGCTCTTCCCCTGGAGACCAAATCCAATTTGTAAAGATTGATGAAGGTATGAGGCGTAGCCCAAGTTGCAGCTGCACAGATGTCATGTATAGAAGCTCTGATATGGAAGGCGGCAGAAGTTGTCACCGACCTTGTTGAATGAGCTTTCATGGTAGTAGGCAACGAGATATTACGTTGTGTATAAATAAAGGTCACACAGTCCTTCAACCATCTAGCTAATGTGACCTTAGTAACAGCAGATTCTAATGTAGGTCCAGAATAGGCCAAAAATAACTGGTCAGATTTACAAAAGGACCTAGTCCTGTTTAAGTAAAAACGGATTTGCCTGTGGATATCTAGGGTATGTAGGCAATACTCTCCTCTGTTTGAATGATTGGGAAAGAAAACTGGCAATTCAATGGTTTGATTAATGGACATTTCAGAAATCACTTTTGGCAGAAATGAAGGATTAGTTCTCAAACACACTCTATCTCTATGAAAAAGCAAGTATGGACTCTTGATACATAAAGATTGAAGCTCAGAGATACGTCTGGCAGAAGTAATGGCAACCAAAAACAAGGTTTTCCATGACAAATTGAAATTGCAGCCAAATGAACTCTAATGGTAGAGGCTGATAGACCCAATTGGAAAAGGTCGGCCAGATAGTCTAGTATTATTGACACTGGTGCAGACAAGGGATCTACTTGTTTATCTTTCAGCCAACAGGTAAATCTTTTCCACTTGCTTAGATAAGTAATTCTAGTGGAAGTCCAGATGGCACAGCAGAGACAATAATTTGAATGCTGATAAAAAGAAGCTTTAATGCAAACCAAGTTCAAAGATCCAGAACTCAACCTGTTAAAACAAGCGCTTTCACTCGGACTCTTCCGAGCTTTTTCAAGTTAAACAACACAAGCATTATGATAAGTGGTTTAAATATACTTGCTTAGAACAGTAATTGGTACAATTAACCAATCTCCTAAGAGGATAACTGTGTAATTCAAGTTGGTTTTAAAGAGACATACGGACATGCAGGATTTCATAAAAAACAATGCATTTATATGTTTGAATGTATCTAAAACCTGAGCCTTTGCAACAGTGTTGAATAAAATTTTAAACATCTCTACAGTCTAAAATTGAAACATATTAAATAGTGAATTCCAAATAAATAAATCAATAAATATTAAATGTTAAAAAATAAATATTAAATATTAAATATTAATTAATTAATTTATATAACATTCAATATTAACACTAAAATGTTTTTACTATTATTACTGTTCATCCATTGTGCTAAAATTCACATAATAAATTTATGTACCTACCTCCTACAATTCTTCAAAATTAACTGTACTATAAAATTTTAATTACCGTTTGTACAAAAATAAAAGTAATCCAAAAATGCAAATGTTACACATCACTAATTAAAGTTTGGCTTTCCTTATTTTTAAAACAGAACTTATACTTACAATGTCATTTAGCCCTGGTACTTTACTTGCATCTAACCTAAGCTGCCAGATCAATTCTTTTAGTTCTAAAGTGGCTTCCCAATCTCCCCCTCTTGCTTGTGGCACCACCTGCTCAAGAACTAAAAATTTTAGCTTATAGTCGGGGCATTGGAGAGAGTGTTTATAAAAAGCGTTATTCTCTTTCTTTCTCTCTATTTCATAGGAGTGTTCATACAGCCTCTTTCTTAACTCTCTCTCCGTTTTACCAACATAAAAACTATTGCATGTGACACACACTCCTAAATAGACAACACCCTTTGAAGCACATGTATAAAAACCTTGTGATTTAACATTAAATTTGCGTGCTTTCAAATAAAAATGTGCGTCATGTAAAATCATATTACATTGCTTACAAGTGCCACATTTGTACGTTCCTACACGTGGTTGCTTGAAGTTGGAATGTGTGTGTGGTCTACGCTCAAAAATTTCTTTAAGATTAGATCCTTTTTTTCTTATAAATGTTGGTTTTTGCTCCACTATAGTTTTAAAATCTTCATGAGCTTTTAAAATAGGCCAGTATTTGCGAATTAAACGTTCAATGCTATTATTATTGTTAGAAAATGTGTATGCAAAACTACATCCCTTTTGCTTATTTACTACCGTGGATGAATCTAAACGTGTGTCTGTGGTTCCTATTCCTAAAAGTGGTTTATAAACACTTTTCCTTAAACTACAAACTTCCTCCGTTAAATTGTTAAGTAAATCCTGGGGATATCCTCGCATCAAAAACATTTTATGTAACTTGTGAATCTCCTCTTCAAAATCCTTTGAATTACTACACATTCTAGAGGCTCTTATCAATTGCCCCTTCACAATCCCTTTTTTCTGGTAAAACGGATGCTGACTGGAAAAGTGTAATAAGGAATTCGAAAAGGTTGGCTTTCGAAAAATCTTTGAATGAAACTCTCCTTTTTGCTCATCTTTATAAATAGTGACATCTAAATAGTTCAAGTATTGGTCACTTACAACATGTGTAAAATGCAAAAAGTCTGTTGTGGAATTGATGTGTCCTAAAAACACTTTTAATTCATCCATTGTGCCTTGCCAAAGTATACAAATATCGTCTAAAAATCTCCGATAATAAATGATGTGCTTTGTCCAACCTTGTTTAAAAATATAAAAATCTTCCCATCTATGGAGCACTACGTTAGCATATAACGTGGCACAGGAGGCCCCCATGGCCACTCCTTTCTTTTGTTTAAAAATGTCACCATTAAAAATTATAAAATTATTATCCAACACTGTTTGCATTAATTTTATTAGTAAATTCGTAAAATTATTGCTTAGGTTCGTTTCTTTGTTGAAAAAGTCACCAAACCACTCTAGACCAGTTTCATGTGGAATACTAGGAAATAATTCCTTGATGTCAATAGTGACCATTAGGACCTTGGGTGAGTATTCCTTAATAGGGAATGATTTCAAAAAATCCCATGAGTCCTTACATACATATGTTAAATTAAAACTGAATTGTTTTGCAATGAAATAAATTAACTTACCTAGAGGTTCAGTGATACTCCCCGCACCCGCCACTATAGGTCTAAAAATCACAGGGTCAATTCCTTTAGGAACTTTCAGAATTCCAAATAAAATTGGAATTTTAGGCTTATTAACAAACATATAATTATAAAGCTTTTCATTTATAGCTCCTTGTAGGAGGTCATCAGAAAGCATGTATTTTATTTTAGACAAGGCTATGTTGTATTCATTCCTAGAAACAAGTTCGTACTGATCATCATTTTGCAAAAGATCATACATACATGCCTCATAGTAAGAATCATACATCAAAACAACTCCCCCACCTTTATCAGGTTTCATTATTCTTATTTTTTCTTTCATCAACATATTAATAAAATCCCTCTCATCCAAATTCATATTCTGCTTAGATGGATCAGGACCTTCATTACACAATTGTCGCAAGTCCTGTTCAACTAATTCCTCAAAAATTCTTAAAATCGGATGCGTGGGTGGGTTGAATGTGCTTTTTCTTGTTAATCCTATTTGTGCTTGCATATTAACCCTGCTTTTAAAAAACTGATTAATATTCATGTTTCTAACAAAAAGCTTAAATTCAACAAGTAGGGCAGGTATACTGGAGTTTTTACTAGGAACAAAATGTAAGCCTTTGGAAAATATATTGAATGCTATATCATTCATATTAACCTCTGTATAGTTGTAAATGGTAAAATCTTGCTTTTTGCAAACCAAACACTCTCCTTCTTTAATCATGGTAATGTTTTCATTATTGTTACACTTCTCTGGGTCACCCATCTCAAGTTCTTTTTCATTCATGTTCATTACACTCAAAAATGGGTTTAATAATGCTTGCTGTTCCAAACCCCCATTGGTCTGCGATGTTTCTGACCCCAAGCCCCGGTTTTCCCGAGGTATTGGAAAAAATCCTGATTATTTTGCTTTCTACCTTTTTCTGCAAGTCTTTCACTACGTCGTGGGGGTTCTGGCACATTGTTGACCTCATTAAAAAATACATCATCACCTTCATTATTATTTGCAGTGTTCAACCTTACTTCTGCTTTAAATCTTGTTGGGTTAGGGTAAGCAATACCTTCCCTATATTCGTGTAAGTCCCTTTCAAGTTTTTTTATTTTCCTGTTAATTACTTTCTCACAAAACTGGTCAATTTCATTGAACACTTTATCATAATCATGTTTAAACATACCAAACAAATTTTCTGTTGTTAGTGCCTGATTTAAAACATTTAACTCATTAATTAAAACTTTCGCTTTAGATTCATATTCTTCTACCATCAACTTTAAAACTTCAATTCCTGCTTTGTCAAATATATCACACAATTTACTGTAATAAGAGGTACCAACTTTCACATGATTTGGAAACTTATAAAAACGTAAACCTTTAGGAATACGCTTAACATTAATACATTCTTTTAAGTAATCTATTTCTAACTGATTACTTTTTAAAGAATATAATTTACTTTTAAACTCATCAAAATTTAACTCTGCTTCAGTCATGTTGTTGTTAGCAACAGTACCTCTGTTGAACGTGAAAGGCTGCTTAGCCCAGTTACTGAAAACAAAGTCCTTAGGTTTGGGAGTTCTTCTACGTACAGCCGGCTCCTTCGCGTTAGCCAAGTTATCTTCATTCACTTCAGTAGGACTGTCAACATTAATAGCAGTTTGAAATCCATTGCGTGCATTCCCATGAAAAAGCGAAGCCTTTTGCTGTTGTAAATTAGTTCCTTGCTGTGTGTTAACAGCCGAAATGTCTACCACACTGTTTGCCTTAAGCAAACCCTTTAGCTCTGATAGCATTACCAGAACCTGGTTGAACTCCCCTCGTGTAACCGGAAGTTCAACCTCCGAGCCTTTCAAAATGATTGGTGTTGCTGCTGCATCGAACGTCTCCGCTTCAGACGCCATGTGGATAACACAAAAACCAAGAAAAAGAAACGTAAAATGCACCAAGTCCAATAAAACACAAGTCCAGATGGCACAGCAGAGACAATAATTCGAATGCTGATAAAAAGAAGCTTTAATGCAAACCAAGTTCAAAGATCCAGAACACAACCTGTTAAAACAAGCGCTTTCACTCGGACTCTTCCGAGCTTTTTCAAGTTAAACAACACAAGCATTATGATAAGTGGTTTAAATATACTTGCTTAGAACAGTAATTGGTACAATTAACCAATCTCCTAAGAGGATAACTGTGTAATTCAAGTTGGTTTTAAAGAGACATATGGACATGCAGGATTTCATAAAAAACAATGCATTTATATGTTTGAATGTATCTAAAACCTGAGCCTTTGCAACAGTGTTGAATAAAATTTTAAACATCTCTACAGTCTAAAATTGAAACATATTAAATAGTAAATTCCAAATAAATAAATCAATAAATATTAAATGTTAAAAAATAAATACTAAATATTAAATATTAATTAATTAATTTATATAACATTCAATATTAACACTAAAATGTTTTTACTATTATTACTGTTCATCCATTGTGCTAAAATTCACATAATAAATTTATGTACCTACCTCCTACAATTCTTCAAAATTAACTGTACTATAAAATTTTAATTACCGTTTGTACAAAAATAAAAATAGTCCAAAAATGCAAATGTTACACATCACTAATTAAAGTTTGGCTTTCCTTATTTTTAAAACAGAACTTATACTTACAATGACATTTAGCCCTGGTACTTTACTTGCATCTAACCTAAGCTGCCAGATCAATTCTTTTAGTTCTAAAGTGGCTTCCCAATCTCCCCCTCTTGCTCTTTTTATCAGCATTCGAATTATTGTCTCTGCTGTGCCATCTGGACTTGTGTTTTATTGGACTTGGTGCATTTTACGTTTCTTTTTCTTAATTCTAGTGGAAGACTTATGAGATGCAATGAGAATGTCACATACTGGTAAAGAAAGATAATTCTGCCTGGCAATCAAGGGAATTGGAGTAGCCAAGCTGTGAACTTCAGGCTGTTCAAGTTGGGATGAATCAGGTTCTGTGGATGTGAGATCAACTCCGGGGTTGGATGGAGAATCCATGGTCGACTTAGTAGGTGAGGCCAAAGGAAGGGGAACCAAATCTGATGAGGCCAATATGGTGCTATGAGGATCACCTTGCTCTTCAACTGACAGGCTTTCTTCAGAAACTGGGGAATGAGGGGAAAATGTCGGAATGCATAAAGAAGACCCGAGGGCCAATCGTGGTCTAGAGCATCCCTAGGTGACTGTCCCGGAGGGGGAATCAGGGCAAAGTAGTTGCTGCATTTGTAGCTGGTTGGGGATGCAAAGAGGTCACAGCAAGGACAGCCCCAGCAGTGGAAGATCTCCACTGCTATCAAGGGATTCAGGGACCACTTGTGAGGTTGTACAATGCACCTGCTGAGTCTGTCTGCTATTATGCTGGAACTCCCGGGAATGTGCGTTGCTAGAAGAAAACAGTTGGCAGCCATCACCCATTGCCATATCCTCATGGCCTCTCAACAAAGGGGGTAAGATTTGGTTCCACCTTGCTTGTTGATGTACCAGACCACCGCCATGTTGTCTGATTGAATTGCAATCGTCCCAGACATCAGCAGGGGATGGAATGCTTGCAACGCCAGAAGCACCGCCCTCAGCTCTAGAACATTCATATGCAGATGGGCCTCCAGTTCGGACCAAGTGCCTTGGACTGACTGTCCCTGACATAGCCCACCACCCCATCAGGGAGGCATCCGTGGTCACTGTGGCCTTGGGTTGCTGGGGAGAGAAGGGGTGAGACCATTGTGACAGATTGTGTGTCATCAACCAATTTAAATCCTGTTTGCAACTGTGGGTTACTCGAATCTTGGCTAAAAGAGGATGCTGAAAGGGATACCCACTGGGTGAGCAGTAGCCATTGTAAAAGCCTCATATGAAATCTGGCCAGCGGGACAATGGTGATGGAGCCTGCCATGGAACCCAACAGCTGTAGAACAGAGTGAGCTGTGGATTTCTCCCTTGAAAGGATTGGAATCAGTTGTTGCTTTATCCATAAAATTATGTGCTCGGGAATGGCAGCTCTGCAGTTCTTTGTATCCAATATAACCCCTATAAATTCTGTCGACTGAGATGGGGTGAGATTGGATTTTTGACAGTTTATGGTTATGCCTAGCCTTTGTGCAGCAAGGAGAAAAGTATGTCAGGGCTTCTTCCAGTAAATGTCTGGTGGGGGTGGAAATGAGCCAGTCATCTAGGTATGGAAACACCTAGAATCCTTGAAGTCGCAAGTGAGCTGTGATGACTGCCATGCACTTTGTGAACACTCTGGGGGCTGTAGAGAGTCCGAAGGGCAGTACTCTGAACTGGTAGTGACTGGCTCCTGCATGGAAGTGTAGAAATCTTCTTGATGGCCTGTCCACTTTTATGTGGTAGTACACATCTTGAAGATCTATTGAGCACATCCAATCGTCTTTTTCCAAAAGTGGGAGGATAGACTGTATTGTGACCATCCAGAATTTTTGTACTCTCACAAACTTGTTCAATAAACTGAGATCCAAAACTGGTCTCCAGTCCCCAGTTTTCTTAGGCACCAAAAATAGTCTTGAGTAGAATCCAGATCCTATCTGGTCTGGAGGGACTATTTGGATGACTCTCTTTCTTAGCAGATTTTCTATCTCTAGTGCTGCTTCTTCCCTTTGACTGTGTGGAACGTCGGGAAGGTTTTTTGAAGGGACAGGACAAATATCAAAGGTGATATGATAACCTCTGGTTATAATCCTTTGTACCCAAGAATCAGTGGTGATGGTTAGCCAGGCAGAAGAGTACAAGGAGAAATGACCCCCAACCTCCTCCAGAGGAAAGGAGTTGGGCCGCTCTTCAGGAGCGCTGGTAGGATTGGCCAGGAAAGAGTCCCTGGAACCCTGGTTATATGGACCCCCTCTGCCCCGAAAGGAGCGTCTTCCCTGTGAGTTTCCCCCTCTGCCTCTAGGGGAGAACTTGGCCTGTGTGTCATAGAAAGGACCCTGTGATTTTTTGAACCATATCTTCCCACTCTTTTGGTTTTGGGAGAAAGCACGTTGAGGGGAAGAATAATGGACACCTACGGCAGAAAAGGTCTTACCGTCCTGTTCACATCTGGCCAGTGTGCTTTTAACTTTGGGTCCAAACAACGAAGAGGCCTCAATGGGAGCATTAAGAAAAGAAGCCTTAAAAGGTTCCGTGAAATTGCACAAGCGCATCCAGGCATGTCGTCTCAAGACCGCAGCTGAACTCGCCTCTCTAGCTGCTCCTTCTGATGCATGAGATATCAGTCGCATAGAGGAGTGAGATATTGACTCAATGGTGGCCAGCTGAGAGGCCACTTTGTCACAGACCTCATCAGACACAGCACCAGCCAAGGTTTCAGAGAGCTCGGAAATCAGATCCCTTTGAAGCCTGGTAAAGTGTGCCATATAATTCAGGGACCTGATAGTAAAGGTCGCTGATGATAAGGTGCACTTCCCTATCCTGTCCCGACTTGTGACACCAGTGTACCAGTGGAGGGCAGGGGGATAGACAGTCCAGCATCACCAGCAGAAGTGAAAGCCTTCTCCATCAGTTGAAAGGCTGGTCCACCTGAAGAGGAGTGAGTGTCCAGGACAGGGGTCACCCCTCCCCTAAGTGGCTCAGCCTGCCGACTCGGAGTCCCCGGATGGCTGTAGAGCAGCAAATTACTCATGTCACAACTGTCATCCTGGATCATAGCAAAACTTTCCTGCCATGAAGGTAACTGTGGTTCCTTAGTGAGATCCATAAAGAGATCCACAGAGGGGGAAGACTGTGCTATATCAATGGACTTCAAAGGCAATGAAGGAGGAGAATAAGAAGGGGTCTTTGGAGATGGGTGATCACCTCCCAAGGAAGGCTAGGTCCTGGGGGATGGGATACCTCTGGCCAAAAGCACTTGATCCACAAAACACAACACATCGTGTTTGGAAAGGCTTCTAGTGGACCTCACGGAGACTAAGGGGGAAACAGGCCTGTCCACAAAAGAGACAAACTCGGTGCCCACCTCACCAGTCTGCACCAAGAACAATGGTGCCAAGAGAGACTGGACTATGGGTGTCTACACCGAGGAAGTCATCGGTGCCGTGGTCACGGTCTGCACTAACACAAGGGTCGGTGCCAAAGTGGATGTCGGTACCAAAGCTGGAACCGACAAAATTGGAGCCAACAACTGAGGCGTCGGTTCCAAGTAAGATGTCGGAGCCGATGTGTTCAAGGTCTGCGTCGACTGAGCGGTCGGTGCCGATACAGTAGTAGTAATAATCTGAACCAAGGAGCCCCTCGGTGCCAATAAAGTGAAGGTTGCAGGAGTAGATGGAGCCAAGATCACTAATGGAGCCGAAGGCCTTGGTGCCAAAAGTCTGGGCACCGAAAGCACTGGGGCTGACTAAGTGAGCTCTGGAGCGGAAACTTTAGCCTTTTTAGGTTTTGGTTGGTGGGAGTCCCCAGCCAGGGATGAAGGCAAAGACTTAGCCTTAGTAGGAACATACAAAAATTTCTTATGGGCTCTAGGAGGGGTTGAGGCCTCCGACCCAGAAACAGCCTCTGAAAAGGGAGATTTAAGAAGTCCCTTCAGCAACAACTTGTTTTTCCTTTCTAACAAGGTTCTGTTAGAAAAATTTTCACAGATAGTACAGGGCGGGTCAACAGATAAATGGGACGTCCCCAAACAATAAACGCACAAAGAGTGTGCATCAGATGTAGGTAATTTGTGTCCACAATCAGAACACCTTTTAAAACCCGGACTACCTTTCTTATCTGTCAAGATAGAAAGAGGGATAGTAGAAAGGGTACCAGGAATGGTACAAATGAATACCCGAAGGTATGAAAAAAAGGAAGATTACCAACGATGGCAGGGGAGAAATAACTGGCAGTAAAAGGTGTAGAGAAAAGAGAAGAAAAACTCAAGAAAATATGGTTGCTATATGCGATAGGGTAAGAGACAACGAAATAGAAACTTTTCTGACAGAAAAAGTTATATAAATGACTATTCTGACAACAAACAACTATACTTAGCTCAAGAGAAGCAGCTTGACACAACCAAGTGGTAACGCGGCAAACGAAATCTGAGGTAACAGGGAGTGGGGGATTGTGGGTAAGAGTTTAGCTTGAGAGTTTGGAGCTGACGTGAGCTTGGAAAATGGCCAGCTCAGTTCTGAGGTCAGAACTGATACCCATGCGTAAGGAATGAACGAGGATTAACAATATCAGATTGGATGTTTGCATTTACTGACTGCATTTCCCAGAGTATCCTAATGATTAGCCAAGGATAACAACTGTCTGGGGAACAGGCCAAACATATGAGACACACATCTGGACAGGGTCTAGGCCTCTGGACAGTGTAGAAGTATGACTACAGTAATGTAACAGAATGGAAATCCCCTGACAGCTGCCAAACATGTTACCCAGCACCTTATGAAGTGCAGTAAGACCAACATGACACTACCCCACATCACCTCTGGGAAACTACCCATGTATATTCAAATACAGCATGCACTACAGGGATGGAACTGTAGTGAAAGGCAGGGAATGGTGCAAAAATGTCCACCCAAAACCATTTGCAACACAGTCACAGCAACATACCAGTACCCAAAATGAGCTCTAGAGTAGAACGACTGTCCGAACAAACATATCCTGATTGCCAGTCCCATACTACACTAACATATACTGGCCCAATTCACAGTGTACTGGGAATCCCGAGGTGTTACATAACTTTCACAGTTATCCCCTACAAGCATACAGACACGATAGACCACCAGCAGCTGTAGCAGCATGCACAGTCATATAGGTAAAGGATTTGTGGCACTCATATCATCTACTATCCCTACACAGCCCAACAACCATCTACACACAACACTGCTACACAATCTTGGCAGTCTGCTGACAATGGCCAGACAGACATAAATGTCATATGTACAGACGTCCACAGATTTACCAGGGTGTGGAACCATAATCCTGGCCACCACTGCATACCATCGCTAGAAGTCTGCCAGGTCATTGGCATAACTGGAGTGCAGTTGGTAATTAATGATATACCATACCTCTGCACCTTGTAGTGCAGGACATCTGGACAATGCATGACGTACTTGTGGAACAGGGGGCTGGAAAGAGGGACATATCACACATAATGTAAAACAGTAACTGGTGTTACACGTGTTGTTGTAACATAACATCCCTGAAGGATATGATGTCTGGAACACCAATGGATGTCAACAGTTACTGACTGCAATCCTCACATTATCCTACCAACCCCACAAAAACAGACATTGTTTGAGGAGCAGACCAAGCATAACAGGCAAACATCTGGACAGTCTATGGACAACATACCAGTTGAGAGGCATGTCAGAGGCATATCACTGTCAGATGTCAAGTCACCCAGTAAATGCATGTCCAGTCTAACCCTGTCAATCTAGCAACCCTCCATGTGCATAACAGCACTAAGGACATACAATCTGTACCAAAATCTAGAGCTTTGTCCACCATGTTGTTGACCTGTCTCCACATGTCCTGTCCTGCGAGGTATTTCCACCAACTGTCTGTGAAGCTGTAGCCCCCACATCTCCATAATGCCCCCCGTCCAGACAAGGAAAATGGGCAAGGCCCATATGAAGGGTGTCCCATATGTTGTAAATAGCAGCAGTGTCCAGGCCCACACCACAACACTATGTTCACACATACATAGCTTTATGTCCTCAGCAAAACCCAACAGGACAACATCAACCCCCTCAAGGTTGGCTGAACACCTGTAAAGACAGCAGCAATACACAACTACCATCATAGGTGGAAATAATCGCAGGACGGGCCAAGAAGGAACAGGTGCCCGATTGGAAGCCATGTCACCTTCTTCTGCACAAGCAAATAAGGTCACAAGTGATGTACCCTAAGGCCGTCTTTGAGTGCAAACCAGAGACATCCACCAAGGGCAATCACTAGGCCTTCCAGACGTGTGTCTGCAATTCCAAAGGCAACCACATATCTGCTCTGTAGTGGTGGTCAATAACACCACATACACATATGCCATGGATATAGGCAACTGGCTGCAGACAGGTGAAGTCTAAACATCACTCCCCTTTCCCCCCATAGGTACATGTGTGCATGTACAGCACCTGCCCCCCTCCCCTCATGATCATGAAGCAGGTCTGTAATGCCCTCTCAAAGGCAACACATAGATGTCTCCATAGGCCTGATACCATTCCTGGATGCATCCAACATGAACACAGGCATGGGCTCTCAGACCCATTCTGCAATGCAGTCAACCACAGCCTGAGCACCGGTGTCATCCCATCTGCATAGAGAACAGACATTAAGCTGGTAGAAAACAGGATATGCACTAGCATTAATGTTCAGAAGGATACAAGTCTGAAACTGAAATGTATGTCATAATGTCATGACAGCAGTCCTCAATGATATGGCTGAAAACTGCAATACTCTCTATTTAATATAGTAATATAATATTAATATCCAATAGGCGATAAATAAAAATGTACACCTCAAATCCCCAAACCAAGATAGTGCAGTGGTTAGAGTCCCAGCTTTGCATGCAGGTGTACACAGTTCGAGTAATACAACAGGCAATCAAAATTTACATGGGAAAGCAGTGTTAAAAGGGCTGTGTTCACATTAAAATATGTGGTAAGTTATTTTGTCACCTGGGGTTGAGTAGCTGGTGTAAAATGGATATGTGAGTGCATATAACATGTGAAAACACCCATGTATACACATGTCCCATACAGTATGGTTATACCCCTTGGTACTGTAATGAAAAGCACATAAGGCTATGTCATGTAAAGGAAGTCATATACACTTACTAAATTAAGTCATTAGTGTGGTATATTACAAAAAAGAACTGTAGGCAATGTTTAGCAATGCTCAGCTATGCTTAGCAGGTTTAACAGCACATTTCTGCTGTCCTCACCCCTCTCTCTGGGGTTTGAGTGTCCAAATTCACCTCCGACATCTGTACAAATGCACAGCTGTTGCTGTATAAGAAGTGGACAGCTATGGACCTTCTGTACACCTGTCCTGCACATCAGTAGCTATCTTCCATATTGTTCTTCCCTCTGCGTGCCCCTTTTCCATCACTTTCCTATCACCCCTTTCTCTTTCCTTTTAAAGGATTAGTGCAGGTGTAATTGTGAGTAAGCAGTTGTAAGCGGGAGTAAGAGTAACAAAATTACCTGCTCTGCCAGGTCTCGAACCCAGGGCCCTGTACACCATAGTCAGAGCAATGTACCACTACACCATTTCAGCTGTAGGGATTGCTGATGCTTTTTACAACATATGCTCATTCAACAGTAGGGACAAGATAATGCAGAAATAAGTCAGGCCTCATATTTATACATATACACATGTCTATATGTATGGAGCTGCATATATGTGGACAAATATATACATAATATAGATAGTGATATACATATAAAATATACATATATATATATATATATATATATATATATATATATATATGTGTATATATACATATATATATATATATATATGTGTGTGTGTGTATATATATATATATATATATATATATATATATATATATATATATATATATATATATAAAGGAACGATATATATATATATATATATATATATATATATATATATATATATAAAAAATATATATATATATATATATTATATATATATATATATATATATATATATAATATATATATATATATATATATATATATATATATATATATATATATAGTCATAACATGCAGTGGATTCATACCTCAGAACCATACCTACCAACTCCTTACTGCAAGAAATCTGGCCCAAGGCTGTCCAAATGAGGGGATAATGGGACAAAACTAGGGATATATTTAAAATATCACTCTTATAAATGTAGAATGCTGCCAGAGTGACAGTGTTTGTTTCAGCATACATGTTTTGAAGGATGTGAGTTCTGAAACTGAAATGTATGTCATCATTTACTGTCAGAAATCCTCAGATCATTACAGTGATTTACCAGGTATATGAAAATAATGCATCTGTGGAACAGACCAGAAATATGAGCAATAAACCTGGACATACTGCAACAATCCACACAGTCCCGAGGTATGCTCAGAACCCTTTTGTGCAACGAACCTGGGCCAGGCCTGACAATTTGGGGGGGGGGGTGGAAATAGGGACACATCTGGAGTAGGTAAATGGACACAGTTGCTATAGTAGTAACACCCTCATGTCTGTCCTAACATATATTGACTGAAATAGCACAAGTCCAACACTAAATTACTTCCCACTAGTTATCTTGACATAACATCACATTAGGGAAACTACACTTGGCTGCTAAGCATGTCACCAACCACTGTCCAAACTACAGTCAGACTGACACAACACTAACCCAAATCTGCTAGGGGGAATTACACATATATTGGCAAATGTATCTGGCACTAAAGGGATGTCACAGCTCTGAAAAACAGACACCAGTGTGAAAGTGCATACCCACAACCAATTCAACCATAGTCACAGCAACATTCCAGTAAGCCAAAGGAACAGTACAGTATAAGGACTGAGATGTTTGCCACTCACACACTACTCCCACATATACTGGGCCAATTCATAGTGTACTATGATGCCTGAGTGTGGTATGAGACATGTCTCAGTCTGCCCCTACATACATATACAGCCGATAGATCATCAGACACAGGAGCAGCATGCACAGGCAGATAAAAAAGGAGCCATAACAAATACATCCACACCCCTCCCTACACAAGCCAAATAACATTGACACAATACACTGCTACACAATCCTGAAAGTCTGTCAACAATTGCCAGAAATACACAGACCTGTCAACTGTACAGAGTCCTACAGAATGTCCAGGCTTTCCCCTCATATATAAGGCCTCTTCCACATAACATGTCTGGCAGTCTGATACATCACTGGGATAATGTCAGGAATGTAGGCACTAAATAATCATATGCCATACCTATCATCCTCTTAGTGCATGACATCTGCAAAAAGCCTGACATAATTGTGGGACAGAGGCCCAAAAACAGGGACATATTTGAAATACTGATGTTATAAAACTGAGAATGTTGCTGTTGTAACAAGGTTAGCTGTAATATATCTTTTCTGAGGGATATGAGGTCAGAAACACAAATGGATGTTAGCAGTAACTGACTGCAAACCCCAGAGTATGCTATTTCCATAGACAAAAAATGTCTGAGGAACACACCAAACACAGGAATCCAAATTCTGGCCATTTTGCGGATGTCAAGCACATAACACTGTCAGAGTTAAAAACACCAAGGGACTCTATGTCCACACAAACACTGTTAGACTAGCATTAATCCAAATGTATAACAGCAATACTTGCATTCTGCCCCTATATTTGGAACATTCTCCCCCATTCTACTGGCCTGTCTCCACAGTTTTGGTTGTAAGAGGCATTTCCAACTACCCTCTGTGATGCTGCTGTTCACACACCTCCATGATGTCCTCCTCACTGGCAAGGCAAAGGGCCAATGCTCACATGACATACTTGATAGGAGTGTGTTGCCATGCAATTGGCTATATGAATAACAACACAGCTGTCCTGCATGCAATTATCAAATGAGGGACACCAAGTGGTGCACAGGCCATCAGCTGCTCATGAGCATTACCTACAAAAGGATAAGCTACTACCTATGCAAACCAGATGTACACCCTACATCCTTGAGAGAGAGAAACAGCAAAAAGAAACATAAAAAACAAGCAGGACATAACCACCTACACTTGAATAAAACAAACAGGTATGCAAACAAGTAGGCATGTCATGGACTGCAGTAGGGGAAAGGTAAGAATGGAAAATAGGAACTGTAACATATATGTCTCAACAAGACTTGCTGTACTGGTGTATTGCTGATCAGAACCTATGGCCAGAGCATCTCAGTCTGTCTGCAGTTACATAGATCATAGCTCAGGCCCCTGAGTCACCCCAGGAAAGGATGGCTCACATATGACTACTACTGCAGAGTTTGTTGAACAATACTGACTGTGACAATGCTAGGCCAGCTACTGGGATGTCATACATATCCATATCTTACTTGTGAATACAACTATGATATACTTGGTTGTCTCAGAAATGTGACAGACCTACACACAGTATTTGTATAGTAAATTATTGTTACACATGTGTGTGTTAAACTGCATGTGATATACTGAGCTCATACCATTAAACTGTCCAGTGTTATGCACAGTGACTGTATGTGTGTCTCATATTTGTAGTCATTTACTCGTACAGTTGTGTTATGTCTGGCAAATCACTGGTAAATCTGTGAAGACTGACATTACAAAATCTCCTTCTTTTTCTTCTATCTGTTCCCGGTAGGGGTCACCACAATGGATCATCTGTTGCCATTTCTGCCTGTCCTCTGCATCCTGCTCTGTCACACCAACCATCTGCATTTCCTCTCTCACCACATCTAGGAACCTTATCTAAGGCCTTCCTCTTTTCCGCTTACCTGGCAGCGTCATCCTTACCATACTTTTCACAATTTACTCAGCATCCCTCTGCAGGACATGTCCAAATTGATGTAATCTTGCCTCTCTGGCATTGTCTCAAAACTGTCCAACATGAGCTGACCCTGTCATATACAGATTGCTAATCCTGTCCACCCTGGTTATAACCAGTGCAAATCACAGCATCTGTAACTCTGCAATGTCCAACTGTGACTCCTGCCTTTTTGTTAGTGACACTGTCCCCAACCCATATAACATAGCTGGTTTCGCTACCCTGTTGTAGACCTTCCCTTTCACTGTTACTGGTACTCATCTGTCAAAAATCAGTACTGACACTCTTCTCCACCCTCTCCATCTTGCCTGTATTCTCTTCTTCACCTGTCCTCCACAATCATCATTACTCTAAAATGTTGATCCCAATCATTTATACATATCCCCCATTGTTAACTCTACTCCATGAATCCTCAACATTCCACTACCCTCCCTCTCATTTACACACAGATATTCTGTCTTAGTCCTGCTGACCTTCATTCCTCTACTATCTAGAGCATATCTCCACCTCTACAGGGACTCCTAAATCTGTACTCGACTCAGTATGGATCACAATGTCATCTGCAAACATCATACTCAACGGGGACTCCTGTTATGATCTAGTCTGTCAACCTGTCCATCACCACTGCAAATGAGAAAGGGTTACCAGCTGATCCCTGAAGTCATCTCACCTCCACCTTAAAAGCAACTGTGACTCCCGCTGCAAATCTCACCACTGTCACACCACCCTTGTACATATCCTGTACCACACTTACATATATCTCTGCCACTCATGACTTCCTCATACAATACCACAACTCCCCTCTAGGCACCCTGTCATATGCTTTCTCTACATCCAGAAAGACACAAAGCAACTCCTGACCTTCTCTGTACTACTCCATCAACACTCTCAGAGCAAACACCACAACTGTAGTACCCTTACCTTGGCATGACAACATACTGCTGACCACTACTCATCATCACCCTGCTTAACCTAGCTTCCACTACTCTTTTTCATGACTTCATGCTGTGACTAATTAATGTTATCCCTCTGTAGTTACTACAGCTCTGCACATCAACCTTATTCTTCAAATGGTACACACTCACTTTCTCTCCACTCACCTCTCAACTGATGCAACCTCTCACTTTCCAAGATATCAACGAGCTGGTGAAAAACACCACTGCCATTTCCCCTAAACACCTCCATGCTACCACAGGTATGTCATGTGGACCAGCAGGCTTTCCAGTATTCATCCTCATCATAGCTAACCTTGCTTCCTCCTTGGTAAGCCATTGCACTTTCTGATTCACCATACCTACATCATCCAACCCTCTCTCTCTCATTCTCTTCATTCATCAGCCTCTCAAAGTACTCTATCCATCTGCTCAACACACTATCCTTGCTTGTGAGTATGTTTCCCTCATTATCCTTTATCGCCCTTATCTGATGCACATCTTTCCTAGCTCAGTCCCTCTGTCTAGCCAATTGGTACAAGTCCTGTCATCCCTCCTTAGAGTCCAACCTGTCATACAAGTCAACATATGCCTCATCCTTAGCCTTTGCCACCTCTCTCTTTGTCATGCATCTAATCTCCTCATACTCCTGTCTACTTTCCTCATCTCTCTGACAATCCCACTCCTTCATCCCCAACCTCTTTCTCTGTATACTGTTCTGTACTTCCTCAGTCCACCACCAGGTGTCCTTGTACTCCTTCCTCCATCCACATGTCACACCAAGCACCTTTCTAGCTGTCTCCCTTACTAGCTCGGCTGTACTTACCCAGCTATTTGGTAAATCATCACTGCCACACAGTGCCTGTCTTAACTCTTCCCTGAACTCCACCTCACAATCACCCTTTTCCAGTTCCCACTATCTGATCCTTGGTACTGCCCTCACACTCCTCCTCTTCTTGATCATCAATGCCATCTTACAGACCAACAGTCTCTGCTGCCTAACTACACTTTCCCATGTCACCACTTTACAGTCTCCAATCTCCTTCAAACTGGCCCTCCTACATTGGATATATTCTACTTGTGTGCATCTCCCTACATTCTTGTATGTCATCCTATGTCCCTCCCTCTTGTTATAGTATGTATTCACCACAGCCATGTCCATTATTTTTGCAAAATCCACTACTATCTTGCCGTCTGCATTCCTTTGCTTAACATCATACATACCCATCCCTACCTCATCGCCTCTGTTCCCTTCACCAACACGGCCATTGAAATCTGCTGCAATTACCACTCTCTCACCCTTGAGTACAGTCATCACCACATCATCCAACTGACTTCACATTTCTCTTTCTCACCCACCGCACAAGCAACTTGCGTAGCATACACACTAACAATATTCATCATTATACCATCCATTTCCAGATTCATAAACATCACTCTATCAGACACCCATGTCATCCTCCAAAAACATCCTTGCATACTGTTCCATCAGGATAACCCTTACACCTTTCCCCTACCCTCTCATCCACACCCTGATAGCACAATTGTGACCTGGCTCCAATACACCTAGCCATACTCCCCTTTCATCTGGTCTCTTGCACACACAATATATCCACCTTCCTATGGCCATCATATCAGCTAGCTCTGTCCCTATACCAGTCATACTACCAACATTAAAAGTTGTTACCCTCACTACCACACTCTTAGCCTTTCTCCTCTCTTCCTGCCATATGAGTGCTGGACATCCTCCAGAGTATGTCTGTCAATGCAAAGGCTACTGCACTATTGAATGACTCAAGTGTGTTAGAGCAATATTAAGAGAGTGCCACTAATTATGTCTCATTGCCCCACATGTATGTGTGGCATCCTACAGATGTCCTGCTCTAATGGGTTGAGAGGGATGATGGGGCAGCAAGTGTGTGAATACAGTGTGCCGTACTGACATAGAACAGAAATGTATATCAGGTATTACCTGTGCACATGTCAGTATGAGTAGGTTTATCTGGCCACCTCATAACAACAGACATGGGTTGCAAAATGTCAGCTGAACAAACTGTACATGTTGTACACATGTGTAATCTTAGTTACTGTGCATCCAACAGAGTGACATTTCTACAGCTACTGGTTGTTGCATTGCCCTGACACAGCCATGGGTACTACAATAAGTATGATTATCTGTTTGAAATTGGAGAGGTATCCAGCTGTGTTATGACTGTGTGTCCATGCCTACTACAAACAGCTATATGAGCATCAACATAGCTGTAAGGACTCAGCAACACTTTACTCGTAAAACCTGCTCCACCAAAGTAGAGTAATCCCCTTTGCTGGACAGCAGCAATACACAAACCACAGACTTGGTCCCTATATTGGCTGTACAGGGCAAATTAGGAGCTGGCACCAACTTGGCATCAAGTCAGCCTTTGGCTGATCAAGCATATAAGGTCGCAGGTGGAGTACTATAAGGCTAACTATGATACAAATTGGACACATCCACCAGGGCCAATCACAAAGCCATCTTCACATATGTCTGCAATCTCAGAGGCAACAAACCAACCCACCCTGTAATGGTGGTCAATCAGACCACATACACACACAACATAGCTACAGCCAACCTGCTGCAGATAGGTTTAAGCAAACATCACCCCCTAGCTCAGCATCACTATAGGTGGATATGTACAGCACCCACACCCCTCCCCTCATCACCAGTGAGCAGGTACATATTGCTTACTGAAAGGCAATAAACGTAAGTAACCATGGGACCTGATAACATCCCTGTCCACATCCCATTAAGCACACTAAACCTTGGCACCATCCACACCTCATCTGCATTGAAGATGGCCAATGTCATCCCTCTACACAGACATGAATGAAGAGTAGAGAACTTTGAAATGAACTAGCCCTTGTTGTGGGGAATATGACAAATCAGGACCAGCAATGCACTGCAAGCAGGTACAATGCTGATAGATTACAGGGGTATGTTGAAGTTGTGAGTGGTGGCTACTAGTATTCAATGTAGCTGTGCAGGTTCTGTACACACTGTTACCAAATGTATGAGGTCCTGTGATGTGTTTCCCTTTTTATGTCTTCCAGGTGCAATGTCGCGTCAGCAAAAGTCTACTTTCTCAGTGGCTGAGACAAATATAATCATAGAAGCCATACTACAGAAACATGCCATAATGTTTGGCTGGAGCCAGCAACATCTGTGGGAGAGGACCAGCCTGTGGGATGACCTAGTCTACAAGGTAAATGATGTCGGCCTGCGTGCACGTACATATGAGCAGGTTCGGCATCGTGCAAGTGACTTCATACACCATGCCCGGCAAAGGGCTGATGCAGTGGCCAGGGACCACACAACAACAGGTGGGGGCCCAGCCATGCAGCTCCCAATGGCACCCACTGAGGAGCTCCTCAGCAACCTTGGGACACCCATCCCTGTACAACATCAGGGTACAGAGCCCCCACATGCTGGATGTGGGTGGCACCCAGACAATGGACAAGGAGTGTGTAGGTAAGGCTCCAGTGGAGGTTACTAGGCTAGTGTAGTAGACATACTTGTATTTGTTGAGTATCTATGTGCATGTGTCAGGTCAGATTGCAACTGTGGATGGGGTTTTCTAATGCACAGAAGTGCACATCTATGGTGAAGGACAGCAAATTCTGTAGTATTGGGGGTTGCACTGTAAATGTGCAAACATGCTGCATCCATCCTGTACCAATGCCACATGTGAGTCTGCCGGCAGTACTTCTCTCTCGCAACTACCTAGGTTTATCTGGTTTGCATGTAGGATGGCAGCCTGAAGCTGGTGAGTAAGGAATTGTTCTGTTGTGGTTTACCAATATCCCAGGCATGTGAAGGCCATGCACTGTACCATGCACAAAACTGTCACTCATAGCCATATTGCTTTATGTGCATGTTCACTTGTGATGGGGTTAACTGCACTACATCACAGTGGTCACCACAGGGGCCTATCTGACATGAATGTAACATCACTGAAGCATACCTCACAACTTGTCAGTGCAAGACTTCTGGACAGAGACCAACAAGATGGAGGGACAAACGGCCTAAGGTAGGGACATGTGTGAAACATTACTCTCATAAAGTGGATATAAACAGTGTACAAACCCCTGTTGAGATGCCAGGTGTTTGTGATATATGTACAAAGTGAGACCACAGTATGTCAGTCCACACCTTTTCCAACCTGTAATGTGACCTATGACATGTACAATTCAGTTGTAAAACCAATCAATCTGTTGGGCACGAAATATGGAGTATACAAATCTTACAATAAGCTAGATGCATATGTATGCACACCCTTCAAATAATATGTTATTGCAGCAGCTTGTGATTTAATGACAGCATTCAGTCTGCTTGGGCACACACCTGCCATCAAGTAAAGACACTCTGAGCAACACCAAATAACAGTCTGCTGTCCAACTAGGATATTCATGAAATTTGCTCAGTTGCCTGCAACAGCAACAGCCATGGCTTACAGAGAGCTTACAAAGCAGCAAAGGCATCTCATATTTGAAAGGTATCTGTCAAGTGTAGGGTACAACAACATTATCACAGTATTGCATACACCATGAAACACAGTGGAGAAAATTGTCAAAAGGTGGACTGAATATGGGACAACAGTGCTGTTGAAAAGAGCCTGATGTCTCTCCAAAAATGATGACAAGACATGTCAAAACTTGGTCTGGGAGGCTTCTAGGAGACATACAGCAACACTGAGGGAGTTGGAGGAATCTCTTGCAAGTACTGGTGTTGTGTACTACATGTGAGAACACTCTCCCGTATTTTGCATACGTCTGGCCTATGGGGTATGGTCAGAAGATGGAAGCATTTCCACACACCAAAAAACATACAGGGGTGGATACAATTTGCAATACACAGCTGGGCATTAATACGTATGTCACTCAATGGGTTGCCAACTGGCTTACTGACAGAACCCACACTGTAGAAGTAGCCAACTCCAAATCCAGCTCCAGACAAGTGACAAGAGGAGTACCTCAGGGTTCAGTCCTGGGACTGCTCTTGCTTGGCATCTACTTCTCTGAAGTACAGGCCAACACTAAGGGTCTCTGGCTAACAAAGTTCACAGATGACTGCAAACTGGGAGACATTACTGAAACCCCAAATGATGTGGATATTCTACAAAAGGGCCTTACAGAAACAGATGCTTGGTGCCAGAGTCATGGGCTCAAGCTCAATGCCAAGAAATGTATAGTTATCCCCTTTGGAAAAAACATGTACCCGTGAATTACCACATAGGTGGCAGTACACTAAACACCGAAAGTGTGATAAGAGACTTAGGGACACAGGTGGACAGTGGTCTCACCTTCAATAACCACATCGCCACACCAGTCAGGAAATCCTTCTATGTGGCACACCTCATCACTAAGGTTTTCATCCAAAAAAAAATGAGGTAATTGGCCCACTGTACTCATCCCTCATTTGACCCATTATACAATACAATGACTTGTTTGGTATAGGGTTCCTATCAGTTCGTCGAAACTTCAGCAGTTCGAACATCATATTTTCGAATTGTGAAGTTCGAAAACTGATTATCGCGAAGCTGCAGAACACCAAATTCTTTCCCAAGGAAAGAATTCAGTGGGCCGTTTCTGTGGCTTCACAATTTTCAGCACTGTGGTGGAAAGTTATGGGTCAGGTACAGGTAAGTGTGCAATTGTGTGGACGTTAGAGTTAGGGCGCAGGTTAGGTGAGTTAGGGTTAGGGTGCGGGTCAGGTGAGTGTGTGATAGTGACGAACCCTAGGGTTAGGGTTTGGGTTAAGGTAAGTGGATAGATAGTAGTGTATGTACAGTTTAGTGTAGGGTTAGATGTAGGATTTTAAGTGTATGTGTGTGGATTGCTGTTTTTTTGGTGTGCTTGTGCTGTGCGTGTGTGTCTTGGAACAGCGATATTTTTTCCCTGGGAAAAAATTGCTGTTCTAAGCCTTTGATGGTTTTGCACTTTGAGGTCAGAAGTTCAAACATATGGTGTTCGAACTTCTGCCGTTTTGACGAAGTGATACAGACCCTTTGGTATGTACCTCTCAAGACATCTGCAACAATTGCAAAGGCTGCAGAGCTACCACACTAAAAGAATCACAGGCCTAAAGCAGATGCCCTATGCTGACCATCTAAAAAAACTCCAGCTATACTTTGCCACATATCGTCTACTCAGAGGAAATCTCTGCTTAACATACAAGGCCATGTCAAATCCAGAGCTGTCGGACATGCTACACTTAAAGCAATCCCAATCCCTCAGAGCCACACGCTCCAGGGATCTAAACCTTGTCATCACAATGAACAAAACATGCTGGAGGGATGGGTTCCTGACCCCGAGACTCCCCAGTCTCTGGAATAGACTGCCCATACATGTCACGCAGAGTGCCTCTTTTGCCCTCTTTAAAAGGATCCTCGATGATTGGATGGGAGATAGGAAATTCACCCTGGGGATCATGTCAATTGCCCTGCTAGACAGGGGTCTAGGGAAGTAAATATTGTGGGAAGAAATAGTCAGGGAATTGTTATGGCTAGGCTAGTATAGGCCCTAGGGCCAATAGCCTAGTACCAACCTATGAACCTATGAGCCTAGTACCAACCTACAAACCTATGAGCCTACAACACATCAAGACTCCCAAAGGCATGTGTGAAAATGTGCTATGGTATAATGGAACTATGGATTGACCTCAAAGCTAGAATACCAAAAGGTATATATGGTGAACAAGCAACACCCCTCTTAATCTGAACACCAAAATCCCCATGGTGAATTACACTGGTGGCAGTGGCCTGTTGTGGGGATGCTGTTCCAAAGCCAGAATTGGGCCTGTAGTCACAGTGGTGTTAATTCAGAACAGTTCCAAATAACACCCACGTCTTGCCAAAATCCATCAGGTGTCTGCAAGAATGCTGAGGATGGGGAGGGGTGTCAGCCTTCAACATGTCAAAGACCCGAAGCATACACCCAAAGCTACCTAAGAAAGGCTCCACCTGAACACACTAATGGTTATGGATTGGCCCAGCCACAGCCTAGACCTACACCAGATAGACATACCCTAGTGTGACCTGATGCGGGCTGTGCACATGAGCTGCCCTTGCAATCTGAAAAGGTTGGGTGACCTTTGCATGGAAGAGTGGCCAAATAATGTCAAGTCAAGATGTGCCATGCTGATAGACACTTTCACAAGATGAGTGAATGCTGTAAGTCACTTACAAGGTGCTTCAACAAAGTATAATTTTAAGGGTGTGCACACTTATGCAAACACCATATTGTACATATTGCATTCATTATATTTTACATGTATCACATCTGTTTATCGATTGGATTGCACAGGTCATATATCACATGAAAGGTGGGTTACATACTTGAATGCATTATTGTGGTGTCATCTCATGTATTACAAGAACATAGCATGTTAATAGGGTTGTGTACACTTATCATATCCACTGTACGCTTAGAAGGTTGGTGGTGTAACAGGACTTGTGTGACCATACATTTGCTGCTCGTTTGGTGGTCTGACACTCTAATGTATGTCATTAATCAGTAATCTCACTCTTCAGATCATCCCAGTTATGTATCATTGAAACACAGGGGTTGTGAGAAACAGAGGAAACATATGAGCCAGACATCTATACATCCAGCGAGGATCTGCACAGTTGTGAGGTATGTTGTATAGTACTTGCTACTGTGCTATACTGGTGAACAGCAATGATATGTACATGGGTGCAGTCTGTGCTGGGGAAGGGCCATCACATACTAACACTAATCACGTATCCAGAGATCTGTATTGTTAGTTACATGTAGTAAAACTGGCTGCAGTGCATGATGTTGAGGGCCTTGTGTCATGCATGTCACCATTTGAGTACTGTGTGGTCTGTGTAACAGATTTGTGCCACCTCACCTGTGTGTGTGTGTGTGTGTGTGTGTGTGTGTGTGTGTGTGTGTGTGTGTGTGTGTGTGTGTGTACCAGCTAACCACAGAGTGCAGGTATTAATGTACATATGTTGTCTTCCCCTCACAGGTGGCGATGGGGTTTGGGTTCCCCCTGCTTGGAAACTGATGTCATTATCTCTGCAGATTCTGACAATGATGATAGGAACAGTGAGGTAAAGGTAAGGTTGTCAGGGGCTGAATTTATGCCATTGGTTGGCATCCCACTCTTGTCTGCACCATACATGCACACAGTTACAATGCCCACACATACCTTGACACCAGTGGCCACAGATGTTGGACAGTTGGCAGGTGGTGGCATTGAACAGGCTAGTGTGCTGACTATGGCAGGTGTGAGTGTAGACACTGGCCATAGCTAGACCGCAGGTGAGATCCCACACAGGCAGATGGACAGGGGTGCTCACAGGAGGACTGCTGCTCATCAATCTGCTGCCGCAAGTGCCACAGCAGGAGTCACCAGATGCATGTTTTGGGCTGTCATGGATGCACAAGCAAGTAGTGAACTCCACACCAGACAAATACTCAGGATAGTGGATGCAACTCTTGCTGATTTACGTGGCGACATACATGACCTTGTTGAGGCCACACATCAAAATACTGAGGTCATGAACAGATGGTGGGGTGAGACCTTAGCAGTCCTTGACTGTGGCTTGTCTGTGCTACAGCATGTGGTGGGAGATGGGCATCGGCCATGTGGATGTAGGTCAGCACCAACAAAAGCTGAGAGTCTACGAGGATATGCACCTTCACACTCCTATTGTGGAAGTGACACCAGCTCTACTGAAGTGGGATTGCTGTCTACATCACACCAGAGCAGCCCATGAGCACATGGTCCTGTCTGGTCCCATCAGTGACACGGATCCAGCAGACAGCAGTCACCATCAGGAAGCAGTACTGCATCTAGACTTGGGCCTGGTGATGCCACTGATACCCCTGTTAGGACCAGTTCTTATGTCCATGGCTGAAGACAGTGAACTGGACACCTTGCCATGTACAGTCCACAGCTGTCCAACATACCCATGTGTAGGGCAGCCACATGGCATGACTGTGTGCATACATACACATATCTGTATCACAAGCAGGTCACCTCAAAACACACACAGCATGTCTACACAGCCCATATACTGGATACCCCTCCAAACACACACACATGATGTCAACCATATGGCCCAGCCTAGGCCTCTGGCAAACCCACACCACACCCTCTGCATATGATGATACCTATGCCACATCCCTGTCATCCATACCACTAATGCAGGGACTTGCTAATATGGTTCTGATGCACAGGTTGAATATAGTAAAGTGTAGCTATGTACTACTATGTAAGGTGCTGTCTGCTTGCATTTGTTATGGGTACACATACAAGTGTATGCACCTTATTAGCCAGGATGCATTACTGCTGTTAGTACCACTGACTGAATATAGTCTGACATGCTGTATTCTGTTTGTGTTTCAGGTGTCTGTAGGCTGTGGTCCTGCAAACATTCCCAAGAGGGAGTATGACAGAGTGGGAATACATTGACCACGTCATAGGTAAGGTACAACTTTATATGTACATGAACCAGGTGTGTATCCATGCAACAGTGTTTGATGGACACTGTTGTCAGACTGTGTGACCTTGCATAAATACCTCTTGTCACAGACAGGTAGCCTTCAGACATGTCAGCTCAGTGTTGTGTAGTACCACAGGCTCATGCATAGAGAAAAAGTTACTGCAGTACTGGCAGCAGGTCCCTCACAAGCATAGCCATTACATTAACTGCAAGAGATTTACCTGTCAACACCTGTTGGCCCTGCCATTTTTTTCCCATACACACAACCCTGATGCAGTTGATGAGAGCATGATACTGTGTATGACAGGTTTGTGGTATGTATTCCTGAGTTTACTGGGTGGAACAGGGAGATAAAATGGTACATCTTTTGCATACACAGTAAGGACTGACACGGGTGCTGTGCACACAGTAACATATACACAGCTATCAATAGAAAGTTTAGTAAACCTACATTCCCACCTTGATGTGATGTACTATACTACTACATATACATGGCATGCCCCACATAGATTATATGCATGGGACATAACACACTACGTCTTACAACATGTAATGTTCTGAATGCCTTTATGGATGGTGAGATAACACACCAGAAATATGATGTGGAGTCATGTATTGCTCCTACAAGCCTGGACAAGTGATAGTGTAGCAGATGTTGTATCAGCATGATGTTTCAGTCAGGTATGATGCCTGATGCTGGCATGTGTGTCACTACACTCACTGTGGCTGATTTGGCAACAATATCACATACATGGGCATTGTCAAGGGACACCAACCCCATGTAGGTTGCAAACATCTGGATATTACATAGACATGCTATGGCATGCACAATGGTTTAACATGCTGCATGTGAGGCAGATGCCGTTACCACACTGTATAAAGTAATGCCATCGGGAGGTGGTAAACGGGCGTGGATGGTACACAAATCAAAATGGCATCAGCCAAACAGGACACAATCTTCACCCAAACACACACACATACATGCATACATACATACACACACACACACACACACACACACACACACACACACACACACACACACACACACACACACAGTTGCCATTAGTAAGATTAGAACCTCTGCCTATCTGGTTATTTCTACTATAGCGTTACTCAGTTATCAGACGCACCACAGAGCTTACATAATTTCATCTACTCCCAAGGTACTTCTAAGGTGAATGACATCAGCAGGCCTAGTAAAGTAGGGTGATGGGAAGTTTACAAGGTGGTACACAACTCAAAATGGTATAACACACAGTATATGATTCTCACGCAAACACACACACACACACACACACACACACACACACACACACACACACACACACTTGCCAGTATTGAGATTAGAACCCCTGCCTATCTAGTTATTTGTACTATAGTGTTACTCAGTTATCAGACATGCCACGGAGCTTACATAATTTTATCTAGTCCCAAGGTACTTCTACATTGAATGACATCAGCAGGCCTAGTAAACTAGGGTGATGGGAAGTTTACAGGTTGGTACACAACTCAAAATGGTATAAAATATAGTATATGATTCACACACACACACACACACACACACACACACACACACACACACACACACACACACACACACACACAGCTGATGGTAGTGAGATTAGAACCCCCTACCTATCTAGTTATTTCTACTACAGTGTTACACATTTGTTAGATGCACCACAGAGCTTACATAATTTCACCTAGTCCCAAGGTACTTATAAGGTGAATAACATCAGCAGGCCTAGTAAAGTAGGGTGATGGCAAGTTTACAGGGTGGTACACAACTCAAAATAGTATAACATACACAGTATATAACTGTCACACAAACAGTTGCCAGTAGTGAGATTAGAACCCCTACTTATCTAGTTATTTCTACTATAGTGTTACTCAGTTATCAGATGCACCACATAGCTTACATAATTTCATCTATTCCCAAGGTACTTCTAAGGTGAATGACATTAGCAGGCCTAGTAAAGTAGGGTGCTAGGAAGTTTACAAGGTGGTACACAACTCAAAATGGTATAACACACAGTATATGATTTTCACGCAAACACACACACACACACACACACACACACACACACACACACACACACACACACACACACACACACACTTGCCAGTATTGAGATCAGAACCCCTGCCTATCTAGTTATTTGTACTATAGTGTTACACAGTTACTGCATGCACTACAGAGCTTACCGGGATAACAACTGGCCAAAGGTACTGATAACTGCACAGCTGAGGTAAACTGTTACAGGTACCAGAAAGTCTGCCTTCAGTTTTCCCCTTAGATCTTGCTAGTTCTTTCCTGCATTTTAAATAGCCTAATAGCTTTGCACTTCAACAGGTTTTTTATCAATTATTCTAGCACACCTGAGAGCCATCAGCAGTAGTCATTCCTCATGGAATTAGCTCCAGTATTTAGTAGTTATGACCACCCCTCCTGGCATGATTAAAGTGCAGTTCTCTGTGTTATTGCCCATTAACCTGATGCACGTGGGCATTCTGAGGCATTTTTGCAATGGCCTCATGTACGCAGACAACCCTCTCCTCTAAACTCCCAACACTCAGACTTGTGAGAGATACCCCTATATCACCGAAGTGGAAGAAAAGGGTCAACACCTGCAACACAGCACATGGAACACATACCCCTCAAGAAAACCCACCATCACAGCTCTGACATACAAACAATAACCACACACCCACCTTCACAGTGGCACTCAATAGACATCACAGCAGAGACCACCAAGACAGACACCCACTCAACCACTACAATATAACACAAACCACAAGACACATATCTCACCTACAAAGTGTACCCCTCAACCTAAGACCAAAGGCCAACCACCTTGCCTGATACAGTAATCATAGGTGAATCAATAGTGAGGCACACAGATGTCCCACTCAAAAGGTTGAACATGGAGGAGGTAACAGTCAGCTGTCTATCAGGTGCTAGAATCCAATGCATAACACACCCAGTCTGATCACTCCACAACTACAAGTATCACTCTGTCATTGTCCGTGTGTGTGTGAATGACCTGAGACGCACCTCCATGTATGAAAAGAGACATAGTGGAGCTCTCAGATTATGTGGGCCAGGCAGGTGTGACAGTAGCCCTAAGCAGTATGCTGCTGTTACCCAGAATGATATTGCAGTACAAACAACAAATGACTGACTTCAACAATTGGCTTAAGTGTCTGCTGCCACTCTCATGGGATCCAATATATGTCTGCTTGGGATGACATGACTGACAGACTGCTATGGCTTGCCAGACATGGCCTGCATCTGTCACCCCTGGGTTTCCAGGTACTAAGTGTCTTGCCACCCCTATAGTGCCTTTTTAGGCGGTGTTCCAAATCAAATTACCACCAAAACAGCTATACATATATGCAATCTGAGGGTCATGCTGCTCAACACTAGACATCTACATCTTGAGATGTAGCCACTAAAAGCACTCCTCAAAATGGAGAACATTAACATTTGTGCTGTAATGGACAACCTGGTTTACAGCAGCAGACAGCACCCCTGCACTACCAGCCTATAACTCATTGCACACCTGTCAGCCCCAAAACATGGACCACAGCTACAAAGGCGGCGGTGTCTCCATATTAATAACAGATATGCACACATCCAAAGTAGTATCCCAGCATAATGCATCTGAGATACTTTAGGTATAACTGACAGTGGGTAATGGTGTAATCCAGGTCATAGCCTGCTATACGTCCGCATTCATGCCCCTAGACTCTCAATCCGCATTCCTCAACACGCAAGGTCCAAACCAACGCTCTCATATTAGGAGAGTTCAACTACCCCTCCATCAACTGGGTAAGAAACTCAAACACCAATACACTGGCCCAACACTTCCTGGAATTCATCAGTTCCAATGCCCTGGACTACCTCAATGCCCTGGACTAGCTCATTCTGACACTCAGTAGAGGAAGCAACATCCTTGACCTGTGTTGATTACTAGCATATGGGATCATTGCTTGACAACAGTAGTCAATCACTACCTGGTCAGATCCAACATAGAGTAATCATCATGGAAATCCACATCTCACCCCCCCCCCCCGCAAAGCTAACCACCTTTGAAAACCTCTACAAAGTAGACTTTGGACTCATAAGAACAGAAGTGGCTAACTTCACAGCACCCATGCCAATGAAAAATACCTGCACGACTGATGAATCCTGCACAAATGCACTGTACAAACATGTACATCAATGCATGAAACTAGTCATACCCAACAAAACCATGACACTCTCCTCCGAACACTGGAGTCCAATCTGGTGGTCCCCTGCCATTAATAACGTGTACAACAGAATGAAGAAACTGTTGCAGAAAAAGGTGGAGTCCCAAGAGTGGTAAAACTCCCTTATTATCCTCAACAACAACTTGAGATCCCCTCATGAAATCATCTAAAGCAGCCTATGATGGCAGAATCACAGCAGACACTGACAACAATCACAAATCCTTTATTAGTGATATCAAGAACCTCCATGCCAATACCTAGAAGTGCTCTCAGTTACTGTACAATGCTACATCCCATACTGAACCAACAGATATTGCCAACATACTTGCTAACACATTCAGTGCCAGCTTTACCCCTCCCTCCTCCCTGGGGAAACAATCATAATGCCAGAAGAATGCCAGGCACCCAGGATTACTGCCATCCAGGTTACACCTGCATTGTCCACAGGCAATAATACAGCTTCCATGGGACCCCACATTATCCATGGCTGTGTTCTACATGAACTAAAAATCTACCTGGCACCACAACTGTGTGCCCTGTTCAGTCACAGCCTCACCTCAAGGTTTGTGCCTCCCAAATGGCACACTGCTACAGTCATCCCTCTCCATAAAGGTGTGGCAACTACAGACCCTGGGAATTATTAGTCTATTAGCCTGAGTCTGATATGTACAGCTATGGAGCGCATCATCAGGGACCTGGTTGAAAAACATACATGTAATCTTCTAACTCTAGACCCCACACAGTTTGGCTTTGTGAAAGGTAGATCATCCCTGCTCAGCCTGGTTGACTTCTTTGAGTCAGTCACCAGGGCTGTGTATGACAGTAAGGCACTGCATACAGCCTACATCAATCTGGCCAAGGTTCTTGATACGATTCCTCAGTCTGGAATTATGGATGAACCCACCAAACTAGGCATCAACCTTTATATCACTGGTGGGGGGTTGCAAATTGGCTCACAGATAGAATACACAGTGTGAAAGTAGCGAGCTCCAAGTCAGACTGCCAGCCAGTCATGAGTGGAGTCCCACAGAGATCAGTCCTGGATACTTCCTGTTCAGCATGTACTTCTCAGGAGTCCAGTCAAACAAAAAGGAGCTCTGGCTGACCAAGTTCACAGACAACTACAAGCCGGGAGCCATCATTAACTCCACATATGATGCAGACATCATATAGAAAGGCCTCACTGAGACCACTGACTGGTGTGGAAACCATGGCCTGAAGCTTAACACCACAAAATGCATCATCAGCCCCTTTGGTAAAATCTCAGTTCCAACTAAGTACCACATCGATGGGAGCCCACTGAACACTGTAGGCATTATAAGAGATCTGGGGACACAGGCTGACAGCAACCTCTCCTTTAACCACCACATTGCCACTGTGGTCAGGAAATCTTCTATGTGGCACATCTCATTGCCAAGGGTTTTGCATCCAGGAAGAAGGAGGTCACTGTCTCTGTGTACTCTTCCCTCATTACACCAATCAAGTATAATGGCCCATTTGGCATGTACCTCACCAGACACCTGCAACAGGTGGAGAGGCCACAGAAGTAAATCACAATGAGGATCCTAGGCATTAAATACATGTTCTACACAGACAAACTCAGGAGACTCCAGCTATTCTCAGTCACATATCACCTACTTTGCGGTGATCTCTGCTTGACTTGCAAAGCAATGTCTGACCCAGCTATTTTACAAATGCTAAATCTAAAGACATCCCAATCTCTCTGCACCACACACTGCAGAAACATTGACCTGATTGCCACAATCAACACAAAATGCTGGAGGGATAGGTTCCTCACCCACAGACTACACATGCCCTGGAAAAGACTTCCCATACATGTTAAGCAAAGCACCTAGATGACCCCCAGAGATATCTTGATAAGATAATGGGTAATACAATGTTCACCCCAGGGCTCACTCTACTGGCTCTAGTTGATGGGGTCACTGGGAACTAACATTGGGTGGCACAATGGCACGTCCTTCTATGGGCTAGGCTTGTAACAGCTCCAGGGTCATTAGCCTAGTACACATCTATGACCCTATAAGGGGAGTGACATCAACATGACTGATACAGTAGGCCAGTGGGTGGGTAACTTATCAAAATACATTTTCCTACAAACATACACAGTTATACACACACTCTTATACACCCACACATATATTTGCCAGATCTGAGAGTAGAACCCCTGCCTATCTAGTTATTTGTACTATAGTGTTATGCAGTTACTGCACGCACGGTAGAGCTTATTGGACTGACAACTGCCCACAGGTGCAGATAAGGGGAATGACATCAGCAGGACTGATAAAGTATGCCAGGGGGTGGGAAACTTATCAAAATACTTCTTCCTACAAACATACACACTTTAACACAACTTAGACATCTACACACACATTTAGGAGGTCTGAGAGTAGAACCTCTCCCTATCTAGTTATTTGGACTATAGTGTTACATGGTTATCTCATGCATTACAGAGCTTACTGTGCTGGCAACTGGCCAAAGGTGCTGATAAGGGTAATGACATCATCAGGACTGATAAAGTAGGGCAGTGGGTGGGAGACTTTACCAACATACACACACACACTCATTTGCAAGATTTGAGATTAAAACCCCTGTCTAGCTAGCGATTTGTACTATTGTATTACACAGTTTTCACACACACTATGAAGCTTACTGGATTGACAACTTGCCAAAGGTGCTGATAAGGGAAATGACATCAGCTGGACTGATAAAGTAGGCCAGTGGGTGGGAGACTTATCAAAATGCTTCTTTTTACCAACATACACATGCACTCATTTGACAGATCTGAGATTAGAACCCCTGTCAAGCTAGTGTTTTGTACTATTATGTTACATGGTTATCACACATGCTATGGAGCTTACTGGCTGACAGTTGGCCAAAGCTGCCAATAAGGGGAATGGCATCAGCAGGACTGATAAAGTGGGGGCACTGGGAAGTGTGGGTGGGAATGGCCTAAAACTGTTTTACCTACAAACACACACCCACCCCTCACTCTTACATACACAACTGTCTCTCACACACACACACACACACACACACACACACACACACACACACACACACACACACACACACACACACACACACACACAGTTACCAGTATTGAGATTAGACCCCCTACCTATCTAGTTATTTCTACTATAGTGTTACGCAGTTATCACACATGCTACAGAGCTTATAAGGGTGACTGGTGTCCAATGGTACTTCTAAGGTGAATGAAAGCAGCAGATCTTGTGAAGTAGGGCAATGTGAAGTGAACTGAGTGGGAAGAAGAGTCTCCTAATATTTGGACCTATGGAGACACACACACACACACACACACACACACACACACACAGGCAGGTGATGTGATATTATAAACTCAACCTCAGTACTGTTACACAATCGGGCTCACCTTTTATGCTGGCACGTGTGACTGTTTACAACTGGTATGCCACTGTCCACAGCAGGACATCACTGTATGCCATTCAGGGTATCCGTGTGTGTGACTCACTCTGTCTGTGTCCTCTGCTGTCTCTCTGTGCATCACTGTCTGTGTCTCAGTTCCCCACATCTATGTGTTTGTATGCTTGAAATATTTTATCTGTTGCCTATATATATATATATATATATATATATATATATATATATATATATATATATGTGTGTGTGTGTGTGTGTATGTCTGTGTATGTATCTTACAAAACAGATGCAGATATGTCACATATTGGCCCCCTACAGCTAGCTGAAGGTAATCCTGTCTGATGTATGTATGTGTGTGTGTGTGTGTGTGTGTGTGTGTGTGTGTGTGTGTGTGTGTGTGTGTGTGTGTGTGTGTGTGTGTGTGGGGACAGTTGAGGTGTACATAGATGTCTGTATGGACAGACATATATACACAATGCAGTCATATATTCAGATGTGGGTTCCAACATGTCCTGTGATTCTCTAAGTACAGCAGCATGCCCAGTGCGGCCTTCTATAGTTAGGGTGTGACTCCATTTCAGGGTTAGGTGTACTCCAGTCCAGGGTTTTGTGTGCTACAGCCATACCTCTCAGGTGTACACAGGACTTTCCTCAGGGTACTTGTTTTGTTTAGCAGATATTTTCTGACATATCTGTAGTCTGAAACTGCAATGTATTGCGTCATTACCTAGTAGCAGACATCCTCAGATCATCACAGTGCTTTACCAGAGGAATAGTAGTTGTATGGTGCATAGACCAATATTATGAGGGCAGCTATGTAAATTCTTGCTCAACAAGACCATTTGTGAGGTGTTGCTACAGCCAGTGTAGAAATGACACACAGCTGTGTAAACAGACATGGAACCTGGTGATACACTGGCTGGGGATCTTCTGCTTGGGTGGTATCTTTCTAACCTGAGATGTCATATCCATGTGTGTGCATACCTCTGACCTTTACATTTTTTGGCAGGTTCTCCAAGTGTTTGACTAGAGGTTTCAGCCTTTCTACGTAAACTTGTGTTTTTATGTCAAGTTAGTTGCATATAATCGAAGTGTGATGTTACAAAATAATACAGACATTAGTGTTTCCAAATACATAACCTTTAGACAATTCCCAATACTTCAAACCCCTCACCCCACCAACTTTCTTAATATGTAAGGGCAATATTTACAACACATGCCTATCATTGTGCCTTTGTTCCACTTTTCTTTCTGCCCTTGTCCAGACATCTTGCTGTCAAAGGTTGGGAGTTATGGGTGTGGATATAGAGTGCATTCAACTGTGCAGGCATGTCCATTATTTGTTAAAGCGAACATAAGAAAAAGGATTATTGAGAATGACCACTGGCAACAGTACCACACAGCACTTATATTCACAAAAGCCTTGGCACCTCTCCTACACATCCTTCAAGATGTCAGTAATATGTGTAGCATATTCCACATAGCATTGTGACTACCAGGTATGTCAGTGTCAGAGCAATGGTTGTCAATGACATGCATAACAGTTGGCACTGCAGTTATCTGCACATGTCCCTGTCAAAGGCAGCACTGTACCTAGGGCAGTACAAGACAACTGCCAGGAGGACATGCTGGCCAGATCCAAACAGTAATAACCACACATACACATAGCTTATTGACCCCTGCATATTGTGGACAGGCAACATGTTTTCATGTGTATTAGTACAGCCCTGCCAATGTGTGCTATGCTGCTATTTCCATGCAAACATATCTGTTACTGCATTTTTGTGGGTATATGGGGGGGCACACCTGCCCACTGTACACATTTGCACAGATTGTGCTGGTATTTGCTTTACATTTTGGTTCCATTTACCATACTATTGTGCCCGGTCTTGGGGACTGAAGGCATATCAGTAAAGAGCCCAGGTCAGATTGTATTAGCATACATTTCAGCTTCAGACTTCTTACCCTTCATAGCCTTACTGCAACTGCGGGTCCTGCTGTGGTATCACTGTGTGAGTCTGTAGGGAGTTAATTCAACATTGCCACCATTTGTGTGCCTTTGCCAGACATTTCTTTGTGGTTTTCTATAGCTGACTTGCTGTGTGGGTGTGAGGGGTGGTTATGAGACCCTCCCACCCTGATATCCATGCCTGTGACCTATGACCCTCCACTTAGTTGTCCCCACACCTATACTGCAGTGGGATTTCCCACCTTGGGTACTACTGCATAGTGTGTGGAGGCCAGTTTTGGGCAGACAATTAATGGTGGCCAACAGAGCTGTCAGTTGTGTGCTGCTATCCCAGTAGAACACCCCATTCCCTTGCATGCATGCAGCATTACCATGCATATGCTAGCAGAACATATTATTCCATTCATTTATTGTTAAGAAGACTGACTTACCTTATGGTTGTGGCAGTTATGAGGATAGTGCTTGAGGGCCGCCTATGTTGGATGCACACAGTACACTGCCTATACATGGTAAGTTACAGGTAATGTGATGTGTGTGTCATCCATTTTACTGTATGTGTGAGTCAGAGAGAGGTGTCAGTCCCTGGGGTCCGTACAGTGTCAGTGTGTGTGCTATGTGTGTTGCCTCTTTGCCAAGGCCTGAGCATACTAGGCACACCTCCATCTACCTATCCTGTGAGTCCCTCTGTGCCTGTGGGGACCTTGGCAATGGTTGTGGACTGTGTGGCTCTTCCCTGTGCTGTTTCTGCTGAAGCTGTTTCTGCAGGATCATATTGTGTAGCATGGCACATACTATGAACATGTGTGCACATTTGGCTGGAGAGTACTTCAAGGCTCCACTAGATATGTCAAGGCAGTGGAACTGTGACTTTAGTATCCCAAACACACACACTATAATAATGCTGGTTTGTGCATGTGCCGCATTATGGCATTCTTGTGTGGGTATGTGTGCATTTCTGATGGGTGGCATCATCCACGGCTCCAGTGCATAGCCAGCATCCCCCATCAGATGACCATATGGGATGCCCCCACTGGCAAATGCCTGGTACAGCTGTGATGAATGCCAGATGTGGTAGTAGTGATAGCTTCCAGGGCTACCAGCACACACATTCACTATAATGCCCTGGCAGTTGATGGAGGGGAAGCCCTTGCAGTTTATGAAGACCCTACCCTATTCACTGGGTGGTGCTTTGATGTCGATGTGCGTGCAGTCTATGGCACCCAGTGCCTCCAGGAATTCTGCTACACAGTGGAAGAGATACATATTTCTAGTCCTCTCCTCACGGGTGTTGGGGAAGTAAATGTGCTCACCGGCATGTGGTAGCATGGCATCCAGGAACTAGTGGAGGTACCCTGGATGCAGATGCCTGTCAGTCCCCCATCATGTCCCCAGTAGGTCTTTGGAAAGTACCTGTAGCTAGAATTCTTAAGGCCAAACCTACCTTGGTATCCACTGGGATGGGTTCCCCTCTGTTGGTTTTAGCTCTGAGTTGAGGCCGGTACAGCTCGGTGAGTTGCTGAAGTATGTCTCTGTCCACCATGTAGTGCTCTACTATCTCCAGATCATGTAGGCCCTGGTAGGTTACCCTGGGTCTGAACACTCTTCTCCTCCTCCTTGGTCTGTGGCAGTTGTCAGCATTATCCTCCTCTCCGCCCTCAGTCTCTAGCACATACTGATGTATCAAAGCAATGGCAGCCCCTAACATTTTTCTAGTTAAAATTCCCCTGGATGTATACACCAATGGTGCACAGATTGTGGGAAAAAACAGACTGTAAGGTGTTTCCATACTTTATACTGTTGTGCTGCAGATGCTGCCTGTATGATTGGCTGACTATGATATATTCCAGCTGCCACCTATATTACTCATGGCTTTGATTTCGCCACTGTAAGTGTTAGAGGCATTACTAGTAGTTTGTGCATGATTGCCTTTATTCTGCTGTTGCTTTTTTTTAATTATTTTTTTACATACATCTCCTCCCGCTTTCAGCTATGCAGCCACCTGCCAGCTGTATTATTGTGTGCTTCACCTGGCCCATTGTGAGTTGCAAGAGTCCCATTTAGCTAGTGTAAACAGCAAGAAATGGCCCTCCCCTGGTTGTGAACATGCTCCTCCATTCATGGAATAAGACAATACAGCCTCAGACACCCCCCCTCGCTTAGCTGTGCTTAGCTAAGCACAAACCTGGCCAGTGGAGCTCCACTGTGTTTACAGCAAGCATAACGCACCCCCTTTTCATGTTAGTTGCTCCTCCTGTCTACACGGTGGTGTTAGAGCACCTACAGTTTGACACTTAGAAGAATTTTGTGAGTCAGTATAAGTCCCCTCATTAACATACCCCACTGCCTTACTCCATAGTTACTGCACTACAAAAGAGCCTTCCCCCTTAGCAACCACTGTTCCCTGCCATAATGGCATAATGCAGCTTTCACCTAAAATGAACTTTTCTCTCCTTTTTTTTTTTAATTTTCCCCACCATCCTGTTTGTGCGGCACTGCCCTATGCTTAAATGGCTGAGATTGGCCAAAAAAAAACATTTGTTTTTATAAAAATTAAATACTTGCCCATGCCAATGGCCATATATTTGGCCATTGGCATGGCCAATCACTTTAATACATGCTTTTATTGGAGCTGTCATGGCTCTGTTTTCTTTTTTTGCAGAAATGTATTTATTCGGTTAGTAACTGAATACATTTCTGCACCTTACACTGTTCCTGCATGGAGACCTGCCTACTTCCTGGATCACTAAATCAGCTCATTTGCATTGTTTTCACCAGCAAATGAGCTGATTAGCATACTGCATGGCTTTCCATGCAGGAACAGTGTAGGGCCGCTCGTGCACATCAAAACGGCATGTTCGTGGATCGCTCGGTGGCCATATTCTGTGCAGGAACAGCTACACTGTTCCTGCAAAGAATTTTTCATTCGTGAATCCAGGGAACGAGTGACAAAAGACATACCTCAACTGAACTTTTTTCCAGTGGGTACTGGGGGGTAGATAGTAATTTTTTTCTTTCAAGTGATTAAAGATGGCAAAGCTGGGCATCCCTTCAAGTATGTAAAGTAAGTGGGCCATCCAGACAATACTCTTATCTACTCAGCCCTGCCACCATAGACTACAGCCTCTAATTTTCAATTCAGGATTCCCCAAGATAGGAACTTCAATGCCTCATGTCCTTAATGATTTAAATCTTTTATAAAGCCATTTGAAAGTTTTAAAGGTTGCAGCCAGGATATGCCAACCATATAAACTTGTCAGGAGGGTACAATGGAACCAATAAATAGTTCTGTGGGAAGTGCTCCCAAGAATCTTGGCTTCTCAGTTGGCCCAAAATGGATGAGGAGCAGATGGAGCCATCAGATACTGCTGCAAGGTTATGGCCTTGGCCATCCTTTTTAGATCTACCAAACCTGCCCCTTGCAATTTCCTAGACAAAAATAATATAGAGTTAGGGATAGCATTTATATTTAAAATGCAGATACATTGTTTTAAAAGTTTTTATTTCTTGGAGAGCCAAAAGAATGTTTGGAGTGTGAGAATATGTCAAATAGCAAGTACAACTTAGGGCAAAAAAAGCATCTTTATTCCTGAAATTCTCCTACATTATAAAAGGTTTAACTTCTGTTAAGAGTGAACCTAAATATACAGAACATCACCCATAACCAGTAAAGATTTATATTTACCATTTCTAGTGAGTCCACACTAAGTTTAAGGTCTAGACACTTGGGTTCCATGAGCATCATTTAAGAGGATAGGGGCAGCACTATTCTTAAGCTGCAAGGCAGCTGAATTGGCTGGATAGTTCAGTCTTTTCAAATATTCACTTTAAGGCCAGATTTTTTTGCAAAAGGAATGTAAAATGGCTACTGTCATAGGGATATCCTCTGCCACCAGGAAGTCATCTACATAGTAAAAATCCTTGACTACTCTCAATTCCAGCCAATGGTTCACTCACAAGTAGGAAGAGAGTTGAGGAAAGAGGAATGCCTCAACTAGTATCTCAGAACAAGAAAAAAATGGGCAGAGGCAATAGAATCTGTGCTTACCCTAGTAAACGGGGATTTATACAATGCTTTTACTGGGTGTTAAAAGTGACCTGGGAAACAAAATTTCTTCAATACTGCCCACGAATAATCCTTTTGTATGGTGTCACAGATTTTCATGAATTCAACCAGGATGGCTGTTGCATATTGTGCATATTTCTTTAGGACTTGCAGATACAGTAATATGGCATGAATGTGGTCAATGCTAGATCCGACATTTATAAACTGTGCCTGGGAGGGGTGAAGGATGGAGTGTGAGACTGTATAGACCCTACCGGCTAAAACTTTTGCATACAGTTTACCTTCTACACACTTTAAACTATCTGGACAACAGTTCTCCACCAGGATGGGGTATTTCAAGGGCTTAGGTAAGATGACTGTTGGACAGCCATGGTGGTGCAGCAGTTAGCATTGTTGCCTCACAGCAAGAGGCTCTCTGGTTCGATCTTCGGCTAGGGTGTCTTCTGTGCGGAGTCTACATGTCCTCCCTGTGGTCGTGTGGGTTTCCTCCGGGTGCTCCGGTTTCCTCCCACATCTCCAAAGACATGCTGCAAGTGGATTGGACACACTAAAATTGGCCCTAGGCATGAGTACGTGCATGTGTGTGTCTTCTGTAGAAGGTTGGGCACCGAGCTGGCAACTAGACACCGTAAAAACTCCACTGCCAATCATGTGCAGACAAGGTGATCCACTGTGGCGACCCCTTACTGGGAAAATCCAAAAGAGAGAGAGAGAGAGAGAGAGAGGAAAGATGACTGTTGATATTCCTGAATTGATACTGGGAGGGGGCCTGATTTCTTTATACTATTAAACAAAAGTGACAATAGAGGGGCAAGCTGATGCTTTAGTAGCTCATAAATCCCTGTGCTAAAGTTGTCATGACAGGGTGTCCCTGGACTAGAGTCAAGTATCTTACAGAGCTGTTCTAGGGCTATATTGTTATGTAAAGTATCCATACATTTCCTTTGCAGCTTAGGCAGTTGTAAATCCTTTAGGAATTGCAAAATCAAGAACAGTGTGGTATAATCTGAAGAAGGAGATGTTAGGCACATAGAGAAAGATGCATAAAAAAATTAGAACACCTCATTCGCTCCTGTTGGGTCTGAGATTAAGTTGTTACCCACTTTTATATATCTAACCTTAGCCTGTGCCTGTCAACTCTTCAGTCTGAGGGCAAGAAGTCTCTATGGCTTGTCTGCCAGATAGCTCATGCCTGCAGAGCTGCTTTCATTAAACAGACAACATATCTTATGCATTACAACCTCATATAATCCTTCCTTATAATCTCATAAAAGTGATGTGTTCATAAAACAAGACTTTCTACATTCAGTAAATAGGTGGGGCTGCCTGAGATTCTAATAAAGCAGCTTGTTTATCTAACTGCCAAAGTTACTGGGATTTTGCAGCTGAGCAAATATCTTTCAGGCTTAACTTGAAGGACTCCCACCATGTCAACACTAGCACAGAAGCTAAAGGTGTGCTACGAATGTATACCTCAACCTATTGTATGAGAAAACACTTTGCTTGAGGGTCTTCAGAGATTAATGGAACAACCCACCATAGTTTTGCAAGATAATGGAACAACCCACCATAGTTTTGCAAGAAAGTGTGTTTAGCACCTAGTGATACTGTTAGCTGATTCCCAGTAGGATCTGATAGTATGCATGGATTCAAGTTCAAACCTTGGACAGAACCGGCTAAAGCTGCTGAAAACAAAAATAGCCTACTACTAGACCTTCCTGACAGTGTCATCAAAAGAAAGACCTGGACCTGTTGGGTACAGAAGTCTCCAGATAGCCAAAAAAATTAACACTTTAGTTTATAATTTAATAGGGTTTGCACTCTTACATGTCTTTATGTTTTTAGATCAGACCTGACCAGTGCAGAATTAATCACTATGCTGAAATTCCTGCCTAAAATTACTTTATTTTATTTTAGTTTAGTTTATTTTTACTTTACTTTAGTTTATTTATTGGGGAAGTACACTGATCACTATAGACCTTATGCATGCATATCCACAGTGAAGGGATTCACACAAAAAAAGAAAACAGAACAAAGTCACAAGCACATAGTAATCACGGAAGGTAGATAATCCCATAAACAATTGGTGCAATATGTAAATGTTAGCAGAGTAGAAAATCAAATGTGAATTAATTTTAGCAGTAAATATGAGAGGGAAGCATCAGCTGTGAAGAGAGGATGAAAGCAGAAGTGCTGCAGGTGAGGAGGGAGTTAGGTTATGTGTCTAGTGGAAAACCACTTGCAGTCACTGCAGTTGGGTAGTTATTGGAATTAAACTCCAACAGACTCAAAGAAAAATTGGCTACAAAGGGTAAACCATATATTGAACCATGCACTGTCCAAAAATTAATCTGCACTCCTGAGTTTGCCCAACTGCAATCCCCATCTACTTTCTTGTTTAATCCATTATAATAAAGATGCCATCCTCCGTTACCCCCAATCAGGGGGTAAGACCTACCACTGCTGGGCACTCCAAGACATGTTTCATACTTCTCTTGTACCTTCTGTTGATTTTCAACTCTTTATAAAGTTGCACTTTGAGGACTTAAAAACACCTTTGCAGAACATTCAGCTATAGCAAACAATGTAGACATAACTATAACTACACACAGCAAAATAAATAACCAATGCTACTGATATGAAGTATGAATAACCTTTGATGCAGGAATGCACACTGCATGGTCAAGTAAGCATGACCTGCACCCCCCACCCCCTACCCCACAGGGTACAAACATACAGTTACAAAAAGGCTCAGAAAGACTAATAGTTTTACACAGGACCACTGCCTTTACGAAGCAAACACCAAGGACACACACTCCAACATAATACCATGTGTCGGGGGGATGTCATTCTGGGAAATGACATAAAGTTTAACATTAAATTGCTCATGTCTTGCCATATTTGTTCTTAGTGTGTTTTATCTGGGTATTATCGGCATGCAGTGGAGGTCCTGCCATGCCCACCCTGCAACCAGGGGAATCAGATTGACCATGGGGGGGTACCACCCAGGAGGTAAATGGTGCATATTTCTATGACTCAAATAACTCTTCTTCATACCAAGAGGGTGTCTTGGTGGGCCAAGATCCCAAATTTGATGTCTTCTAGAGGGGACTGTGTGGAACCTTCCCTTTAATCAAAAAAGTGAAGTGAGAGACTCCATGGGAGAGGGGGGAGTCTATGTGTCTCCCTTTACATTTACATTTCCAGAGATGATTTGTTAGGGTCCCAACCAAATCACCAGAGGCTTCTTCGAGTCCCTGTGGAGGAAGCTGAATGAAGCTTTCAGGTCTTCCATGTCATTTGGAAAGATGACAAGAGGGCTGAAGTCCAGGCTGAAGACTGCCATGGAATGCTGCAGGTGTTGATAGAGCTTCTGTAGCCTTCCAAGGAAAGGAGACTATCATCCTCTCAATAACCACAGAAGCCAATTCTGAGGATGTCTGTCTGTGTCAGGAACCCCCAAGACAGTGTCACATCACTTCTCCAATGAAGTGGATGTCAAAAGCATCAAAGATAGGATCACCAATGCCAAAGACCCAGAAAGATCCAATATCAAGAGCAGACTCCACAGCCTGAATGCTGAGGATGTTATTAAAGGCCTAGCATTGAGGGCTCAGCCCCAAGACTGTTAGCACATTGGGTCTTGGAGTTGAATAAGTCAGATGTAAGTGAGTCAGCACTGAGGACTCTGAACCAGTCAATACTAACCTCACTGGCTCTGGGCAGAATATCAATTTGAAACTGCTGGTTCAGAAACTGGGACTGCTAAAGGAGCTTCCAGAGGAGAATGTGGGCCAATGTGGTCTGCCCCAGAGACAGACAGGGATGAGATGTCACCCAGTTCAATCTCAGCCTTCAAAATGCCCTCATTGTCTTATCCCAGTCTATTTCTGAAACACTTTAAAAGGACCTAGTAGACTTAAGAGAAAACGTTGAAGGATGTCAAGAAGAGATAAATCTCAGGAGTTCTCTTTCAGAAGAATGTCTACTCAAGGTCTTTTTTAAGTGACTTGTCTGAAAAGGCTTTCAGCTCTTTTCTTGTCTTCCTTGTGTTTTTCCTTTTGTATTTCAGAATCCACTTTACCATTATCTGCTTCTCCCCTTGCTGTACTCTAGGGGAAGAAGGTTTTTGAGAATTAATTTATGTTTTTTCTCTATAGAGAACAAGAGCCAAAGCCATTACAAATGGATATGTCAATTGCCAGGTGTTCCATCTCCAAGCACACTGGAATTTGGGAAATGAGAGATGTTCTGGAATAGCTGTATTCTGTATAAATACTGTAAAGATACTAGATATAACTTTAGCAAGAATGGGAAGATTAACCATTATATATTAAAAATGGAAAGAACTAGTATATATAATTATAACATTATATAAGCGTATTTCATTAGATTTTAGACCATGTAGTGATAAATATGAATTAGGCACAATAGAGATGTTCGAACTTAGGTGGATTCTAAGGTTAAAGGCGCACATACCACCTGGGCTTAACACTGCTGTCAACATTTGCCCTGCTTTACTAGGATCTCTATGACACAGTGATTACATATGTATTTTGATGTACAATTTTTGGTCTTGGAACCATTATTGTAGATTCCTGTTATGCTTTGATGTGTAATGACATGCTGTCTATGATATGCTTATTTTAAACATCTCTTTATATCCCATGTTAATAACTTGTATTGCCGTACGAGGAAAAACGGTGAATGGTGCTTGTTGACTAGTTCTAACTTTTTGACATCCTGAGGTCTTTAATTACAATTGAGTGCCTATGCATAATCACATATTAATATTTGCCTTGCCTTATTAGGATTACTCCGATATGGTAACCAAATGTACATTTTGAGGTATCACTTATGAACTCGGAGATAGTATCGAAGATTTGGTCATGTCCTGTCTTATCATGATGTGTCGCTCCTGACATATTTTGCTTGAGAAAAAATTTCTATATCATATATAAGTTATGGCGACACTAAAGTTATGATATGTGTATATATTAGGAATGTCACACATAATGTTTCGACCTACATGGTCGTATTGTTCTGTGAGGAAAAACATCAGAGTACTTATGTCTCTACACCTCACAGCGGATCTGCTTTGAGTGACATTGGAAATTGAATATCAAGATGAAGGTCCGTCGGCTGTACTATACTTGCCGATGTGTATATAAAACATTAAGAAAACAAGAAATAAAAGTATATGAAATAAAAATGATAATATTCCTTTAGAAACACTTGACGTATGAGTTAAGAATATCTCATTCTTTATTTCTGTACACTAATACTCACATATACGCTTGTTTGATGACCATAGTTTCAGAATGACAATGAATTACAAAATGGGTTGCCTAAGAATCACGTTGGTTCCATTTGCGGTATTAACTTGATGTGATTTGATTTATTTAAAGTGATAGAACACGCTTCATATATTCAGCGGAAGCATATGTATATTCATCAGCGTTTCATAAATTTCTCAATATTTATAATAAGTCAATATTTGATTTGTGTGATACTATATTTTAAATATTTAGCATACTTTAATGTTTTTAATGAAAGGATGAAGGATGTTTGTTCATATTATTCATTGCATCGGTTGAGAGAAGTGATACATACTGGTGGTTACTTTAACTGCATTGATTGTGTCTTAATTAATTAGTTAATTGATGATTGTTTTTATATATATAAATGGGCGTTTTTTATGTGAAAATTGTAACCTGAGGAAGCGCACCTGTGTGCGTGAAAGCGCTTGTTTTTATAAAATAAAATTGGATTTTCATTTCAACGTGGTGGTTCCTAGCAGTATTTCTTCAAATACTGTAAAGATACTAGATATAACTTTAGCAAGAATGGGAAGATTAACCATTATATATTAAAAATGGAAAGAACTAGTATATATAATTATAACATTATATAAGCGTATTTCATTAGATTTTAGACCATGTAGTGATAAATATGAATGTTATAATAACAGGAGACTTTAACTGTGATTTATGAGGCAAGAGTAAAAAGAAATGACGTTATATAAGAAAAATGCTATAAATTATAAGATGTAGTAAGTTAAAACTCTGTGACAAAAATTCATGGGCTTACAGAAGGGGTATGTATAGAACTGAAATAGATTATTTTAAACTATCAGAAGGTTTAGTTATAGGAGAAGGGGAGGTAGTTGAAACAGGATTTTATGATTATATTGCTAGAGATAAAGGAAAACAATAAATATATAAAATATCAAAGGAATAAAAAGAATAAATGAGAAAGCATGGAATGAAGAAGAAAACAGATCAGAGATGCAATTATGGTAAGATCATATAACTATGAAAACATTTTATAAAAACTGGTCTGAATGGTGGATGATATTTAAGGAAAAATATAAAAAATGTTTCTTAAAGTGGCAATACAAAGAGAGAAAAGTAGAGAAAGAAAAATATAAAAGAACATATAACAATGCATTGGAAGATCTAGAACATGGTGATAGAAAGTACTTTGACATAGAAAAATAATTATATGGAAGAAATCAAGAAAAAAATACAAGAATTGTTATATAATAACCAAAGATATTTTTACAAGGAAAAAGAGATGAAGTATTAGGTTGCTTAAGCAGATTAGTAAAGGAAGATAGTAGTATAATGAGAGAAATAAAAAATGTAAAGGGGGAAATAGGAACAACTCAAGAAAAGGGTATGAAGGGGGTAACACAATATGTACAAGAAATGTTTAAAGAAAAAAAGAAGGTAGTGAAAAAAAAAAACAAGGAAATTAAAAACGATAACAGAAAAAGAGAATAAAGAGTGGGAAAAAAGATTTCCTTAAATGAACTAGATAAAGTATCACGACAGGAAAATATAGATTTGGCTATAGGACCAGATGGAATAGGATATGAAATGTATAAAAATTTAAGGGGTTGGCCAAAAATATTTTTTAAAGATTTTGAATGAATGGTTAAACAAAAGTTTTATGTATAAAGAATTCTATAGTGGAATACTTACATTCATATGTAATAAGGAAGATAGAAGACAATTAAAAAAATGGAGACTAATGGTATAGAATACTAATGATTATAAGATATGTATGAAAATAATACAAAAGATATTTTAAACTAAAATGGAAAATATTATGGAAGATACTATATATAGTAAAAAGGGGAAGTGTTGTCAAGAATTACTAACTATAGTTATAGAAATTGTGAAATATATTATGAATAGAAAAGAAGAAGGGAAAATCATGACAGGAGACCTTAATAAGGCATTTGATACAATTGGACATAAAATCTTGTGGGCAATAATGAAAGAATATAATACAAGTGAGAAAGTTGGGACATTATGTATGTCAGCGTATAGCAATAATAAAGTGAAAATACTTGTAAATGACTGGTTAGGCCAAGAGGTGCATATGAAGAGTGGTGTAAGACAGGGATGTCCAATAAGTTGTATACTGTTTGCATTAGTTTTGAATGTAATTGTATGTGAAATAAATTATAAAATGCAGGAGGCAGGGTATATACCACCTGAAAGGTTACAAATTTCAGTTCTGTTAACATATGTACGTGACTATGATTATAATAATTGCAAACAAACCAAAATTTGGATAAAATAAGTAATACCTTGCACAAATTAATGCCTAGATGTAATAGGGATGGCTTTAAATAAATGGAAAAGTGAAAGTTTGGGTGATATAGTAAAAATAGGAGGCATATATTTAACAATGAATGAAATTCCAAGTTGGGTATAAAGTCTATGAATAAAGATGTAAGTAGACTTCAATGGAAAAACATATAATAAATAAAACAAACCTTTTTTTCTGGAGAACAAATTATCTTTCATAAAAAAGGCTTATTGATAAGTTTAGTACTACTGGGGGAACAACACACTTAGAAAGTGTATTTATGTTTCCAGCAGTATTTGAAAAGGAATTATTGCAGATATATTTTGATTATATATAAATAAAGGACCCCTACTGTTTTTGATAGGTGCCATGGTATCTTTTACATCCAACTGAGCTACGACCAACTCAAGCGAATGGGGTTTGGGTTTAACATCTCATGCAAAGAATGGCACCTCAAGAGTGCAGCACCACCCTTATTCTGCATCACAGTATTAGCAATCTATCTACCTGATGTAGGAATAGAACCCATTGGTTTCTACATCAAAGGTGAGTGTGCTACCTGTTGCACCACTGACAATACAGGTGTCTCTGGTCTACAATACTGTCACTCACTAATCTAGATTTTTGACCAAGGGATGGATCAGAAGTAGCTCAATTGCCAAGGGGAGTAAAGACAGCCTAAAGTGTCCTTAACTGAGAGAAAATGATCTTTCAGGAAGCAGGAGACAAGATCTACAGTAGGGTTTTGGACAGATGCATACTGCGAGTTTTGAAAGAGCTCTAGCTAGAATTTCTGGACAGAACCATGACATGGCTGTATTCCACAAGCTGAACTGTATGGATGTGATGGAATATGATCCATGGTTTCCTTGACCAAAATTGACTTACGACTGTTACAATTCACTAAGTTTTTTATGCACTGATTTTAAAAGTACACTTTGAATAAAGAGGTCTAGAGGGTAAGGCTGAAAGAACCTTGTTAATTTAGTCTTGAACTACTGCATCCTGTGCCTTTATCAAAATGGGGAGGTTATACAATGAAAAGAAAGGAAAGCAGCTCCATTGCTAAAACTTTGCTCACCTTTGTAAATTTGAGAATGATGTCTGGATTGAGCTGGCATTTGATAAAAACAAATTCTGTCTCTCATCTGATCTACTGAAATATACTATCCCAATGAAAAATAGATGTTAGATAGATATTTAGGCACAAGGCAATGTCGTATAAATTCAATGTCATTCTGTATACCTAGTTTGACTTTGTTTCCCCGTACTTGTTTACGTACCTCAAAATTGTGGTATTGTTTAGAACAGCTGAAAACTTACCCAGCATAAAGCAATTTTTTTAAATGCCTTTGTGGAAATTTTCAAATGACTTTGTGGTTAGTTCCACTGCTGGTCACTTCCATTATACTAGTATGTAGTTTTGAATCTTCAAGCCCTGTAATGTCACTCACTACTGGTGAGTCACCAACCCAAATCTAATAATCTTTAATTAGAACTTATGACGAAGAAGGAAGAGGAACTTTATTCTTTGGTTTACAATACTGTCTCTCACTAATCTGGATTCTTGACCAAGTGATGGCTCAGAGGAAGCACCATAGCCTCGGGGAGTAAAGACAGAGCCTAAAGTGTCCTTAATCAATTATGTTTTTTCATATGCTGACAGGTCTTCCAGACTGTAAGTATATTAGAAGCAATGTGACCCAGAATAGTGAAGAAGAATCTTGACGTAAGGGAAAAAAAACACAAGCTGAGAGTAAAAATCAAGTTACCAGTCACTGAGACAGAGAGAGAGAGAGAGAAAGAGAATGCTGTAAACCTTTTCTGGAGTCATACAAGTTAAAAAATGGACCGTGTCTGTATGAGCCACTGGAAATACATCTTGTTGAGGAAAGCATATGATTTTTTTTCTTTTCTCATTATGAGGCCACACAATCTAGAAGGGGAATTGCAAATTCCAAATTTTCCAAGACCTTCTTAACAATGAGCTTGGAGTAGACATTGTCTGTAATTAAAGATATAAATGCCTTCCAACCTGACATATGTAAAGTAGAAGCAAACATTCGGAGGAAAAAGACTCAGAGTGATATTGTCATGCTCAAAGGAGAGACGTGAGGAACTAGCAGTGTTCTTGCTACATCTGAAGATTTATAAAAATTTTGTGATGTTTGACAATTACAATATGTGTCATTCTAGTCCATGATTACTATCCAGAGCCTATTGTCTTGAGAATAATTCTTGAGGACAGTGGTTCGAAACAGACACCTTTACACCCTGAATATATACATCTATATCTATCTATCTATCTATCTATCTATCTATCTATCTATCTATCTATCTATCTATATATGTGTGTGTGTGCGTGTGTGTGTGTGTATAGATATATATATATATATATATATATATACATTGAGAAAGAGTGGGGCCCATTGGCTTTTTAGTAGGTCTGAAAGACTACTTTGATATACTGTATATTCTATATATTATGGTAAAACCTAATAACTGCACATATAATCAATATAATATTGTAGTAAAATTATGTAACACTACAAGTACAGTAGAAAAATGGAAACACAGAGATTAAAAAAGGGCTGAAAGCCTACAGACCATAGATATTATTTGGCTCTCATGGAGAGGAAATTTATTCATTGGCTCATAGGTGAGTAGTAGTGTAGCATCCCAAATGGGACATTTTAAGTCCCTCCATGCTTCCCATTTGTCACCCAGCTGTGTTATCCCGTAGATGTTTGTCTATCCTTGCAACAGCTATATTTAAATACGTCTCACACAAGAATTCTAAAACGTGTTGATAATGAAAATGTAAATGATGTGCCTATCATGAATGTAGTTTCTAGCAATCATGTTGAAATTGCATTGTGGCGAATTAAAAGTAACTGCTTAAGTAGCAGAATCTGCATATTGTCTCTGTGCTACTACTAAGTTAGCCAAATGTATAGAGTTGGTGGACAAGAAGGAATTGAAGAGGCTATTAGGAATTAGTAAGGAATCTTATGTTTGCAAAACAAAACATATAATAAGAGGAAGGTGGAAGTAATATGTTTGCATAGGTTCATAGGCATATACTAGGATAATGACCAGTAGAGACCTTGAAAGCTTAGCTGTGTAACCCAAAAGTGACCCACAAATTTGCTTTATATTTGATTTATAGGGGGAGATTTACTGATTCCCTCTGTCCATCTAAGGCATAGGAGCCAGACAAGGGGCAAATTTCTGATTACCCATCCACTGGTCCAAATTGAGGGACTCTGCTGCACATGGATGGAGAGCCTGTTGCAGAAAATGGAAATTCTCTGAGAAACATACCTGTCTCTCTAACAAATGCTATGTATGTTGCAAGCAAAACGTAGGTCTTTTAATCTATTATTAGTTCTGATGCTGTATGCTTTGCAGATTTGTAAAAGATATATCAAAACAGGGTCCAGGGATGCCTTGTATGCCAGGCAAATATCATCTTTCAGATGTCTATATGATACAGAGTAAAGAGACAGGGCTCTGAAGTAATCAGCATAGGGCATTGTGTTTACTCCCTATATTTTTTTTGTATGGAACTTTGTGGATGTTCCAGTTGCTGCATGTGTCTAGTCAGGTACATACCAAAGGAGGCATTATATTCTATGATGGGCCTGATGAGCACTGAGTACAGTATATGATGACATCTCTTGACCTAGATGCCATGCCCTCGCTTATAAGTTCAGCAACACAGATGGGTTTTCTTACTACTTTGGACACATGTTGATGGAGGGCTAGGTTACTATGTATACAAATTACCAGATCCCTGACTAGTGAATCAACTTTTAAGGATGTTTTATTGATGATATAGTTACCCGAGATAGCAAACTTCCAAAATGGCACTATAATGCACTTCTTGGAACTGGGTTTTAAGACATGGGTTTGGCACTAAGTGTTTGTCTGTATTAGACCTTCTGAAGGGTGTTCTCATTTGGGGGGGATTGAATGACTGCTCCCAGTTTGCAGTCATCTGCAAACTTGGTTAGTCAGAGGCCTTTGACATTGGCTTTGACATCCAAAAAATAGATGCCAAAGAAGAGTGGGCCTAGCACAGAGCCCTGGGGTACTCAACTGGTGACCAATCTCTTAGTGGAGGTAGCCTCACTGATTCTAACCTGCTATCAGTGATCCAGCTAATTTTCCAGTGTGTTATAAAGCAGTTTATACCTAGTTCTGTAAGTTTGCTAACAATGCCTGAGTGGGGTATTGTATCAAATGCCTTAGCCAGATCTAGGTAGGCAGTATTCACAGTTTTCCCCTCATACATTGCCTTAGAGACCTTTTCAAAGAAGTCTACCAAATTCAGTAAGCATGACTTTCCTTTGACAAAGACAAAATGTAATGCATAAAAACCAAAAAAAGCCAGTCGAAGAAAGAAAAAATTCCAGCAGCTGTGATGATACGTGGAGAAACGTTGTATGGTAAAAACCACAAGTACAACCAAATAGCGTAATAAACTTTACTTCATACACGCTTTCGTAAAAACTTCTTCAGAATGCATTACAAAATCCACCAACATTGCTTAAATACCCAATTCATTAACACTCAATTATCCAATAAGCATAAAATTAGTTTTTCTTAAAAAAACAGCCTAAATAAAAAATTCAGTTACTGTGTTCTTATCTATGGATAATTTTTTATTCTTTAAAAAACATTTGATATTAATAGAATCATTCAGACCTGGGGGTCGGTCAGATCTCAGACGAATCTGCCACAAGGTCTCCCTTTGTTCGACATAATTCCTGAAATCCCCTCCCCTCAGGTCTGACTGACAAACTTCTAACACAGAAAAAAGAAACTTCTTAAAATTAGGACATACCACTGAATGTTTAAACAAGGCATTATTAATGTCATTACTTTTTATGCTATACAAATGCTCACGTATTCTTGTTTTTAAACTTCTAGTGGTCATTCCTATGTAAAAGGAGGTACAACTATCACATAAACTAATGTAAATCACCCCCTTTGTATTACAATTGACATACTGTGGAACTTCAAAGGTTTTGTCCATGGAATCTACCATAATATGTCGAACAAAGGGAGACCTTGTGGCAGATTCGTAGCTTGGTGTGTTTTGACAAACCATCAATTAATAACAGGTAACCTCCCTTAGAATAGTTCCTAACTGTTACTGGTTTTCATGGGATTACAGAACCAATTTTGATTTTGAAAAAGACAGCTTTATGGTCAGACCTTAACAGGGAGGACAAGACAGTCGGGGAGTGCAGCATTCTCCCATATTTCTCAGCAAAATGTCCAGTATACTGGAGCCTCTAGTGGGTGCATTCATTATTTGTTCATAGGTGTTTGTATTTATGAAGTCCAGGGATCTCTGTGCCTGTACATTTGAGGCTGTGCAGGATTCCCAATCTATAGACAGGTAATTAAAGTCTCTCATGAGTAGGATGTTAGGTTGAATTATATGTGTCTCCAATAGGTCCAAATACTCATTGTGAGCTTCTAGGGATATCAGGAGGTGACCTCTAGCTGGCTAGGATATGACACAGGATTTTGCCTGTGGTGATCGGCATGTGGAGGAACTCTAGCATGTCATCCTATTTGACCACCCTAGAGGTATGCTCCTTACTGATGTATATTGAGACACCTTCACTTTTAGCCCCTGTCTGTGCAGCTACTGGTCTAAGAGTGTAGAAGACATTGAAACCTTGCACTTCTGGGGTACTTTCTGCCACTTTAAATCACGTCTTGGTAACTGCACAGGTATCTGTATTCTAGAGTGTGAGGAGGGCTTGGAGGGAGTGTAGTTTTTTACTTAAGCTCCTGGCATTGAGCACTAACACCTTGAGATTTTGTTGAGTTGATTTTGCTATGTCAGTAGGTCTATCAATTTGGATTTGCCTAAAAAAGGCACCATGGGACAGACAAAGCCTTAGCCAGTATTCAAAAGCCTAGAGGAGAAAGTGGTCTGTTGACCATGTCCTGTCAAACTTGACAAATATTGGATCCCCTTAGAATGATACCAGAAAGGCATCCAGGTGTGGAAATCAGTCATTTCTTGCTCATATTGTGGCATCATCCTCTGTGATGGTAATATGCTGCTCAGTTCCAAGCTCATATCAGCCTAAGACACATAGTCAGAAAGCTCCATAATGTTTCCCTTCATATAGTCCAGGGAGGTACATAATTTACACCTACATGAACTATGATGGAATCATACTGGTACCTGTGGTATAATGACTTCAGTGCATGCTTGATTTGAAAGATCCTGGCTCCAGATAAGCAAATAACAGTTATATTCTCCTTCTTCAACCTGGTTAGAGGGGCATCAGTATATCTTACAATGGAGACCCCTATGATGAGAGTCCTGAGAAGTACCTTTGCTTGCCTTAAGAGTTTAGTATTTGGGGCTTCACTGAGAGTGACAGTATGTTTGGTGTTAGATGTTTTTTCTGGGTGCCTTTGGGCTTGCTGAGGCACAGCTTTGACAGCGGGTGGTCTAGGTGATCTTTGTTGTTTAGGAAGATTGCTTTTAAGTACCTCAACATATGCTTGCTTATGTGTGTGTTTTGCACTATGTGTGGTGGGTGTTGTGTGTGGTTTTGACAGCCTGATGTGGACTTGTATTGGAGAGTTTGGCCTCCAGTGTCATTGTGCAACTACACCTCTCACATACGGTGCCTGATTCTTCAAGGATTAAGTAGTTGTCAGTAAACATGAGACAATTGCTAAATTATTTATTTATTTATGTATTACAGTTTGATGACCAGGATAGTCCGCTGGGCCTGGAAGATCCCATTTTCAGTGGGGGCCCGGGGAGAAAAGCTCCACAGGATATAGACAATTTTACAATAGTTATACAAAAGTAAATAAAGTAGTAGAACAGTGAAACATACAGAGATAATATACAATGTGTTAAAAAAGAAGTCATAATATTTCTAATCCTAGGTAATGATTTACAAAAGTGAGATTCATGTAGTCTAAACATATTAAAAGTACAGGCATTTCAGATAAAAAAAATGTAAGTAAAACATTTATGTACAGATAAAAAAACAAGTTTTTTTTTGAAAGTTAGAAATATGAAACATTGTCTGAAGATGCCCATATCTGCCAAGATGGCTACAGAGAAGTGAGAAAATTGCATATCCGAACTGGCCATTTCTTTGATTTGTTTTCAACAAGGGGTGGTGTATTGGTGTTAGAAGACTATTAAGGCTGCTTTGTTTCTGTAGACTAATAAAGGTGCTTTACTGGGGCAGATCAAGCTAAACAGTACTAAATCCTATTAGCTTTATGTTTACACAATACTGAATTCCACTAAACCTGTAGGTATTGCAACTCAGGGCCCAACTAGCTGCTCTAAGTGTGTTGGTGCACAAGGTATCTGTACTATGTTGATGCTTTGCTTTACAGGTTACCGTTTTATGGATTGTTCTACAGAGAAAATTTGCTTTCTAGGTTTTTGTCACTGTACAGGGCACTGCTAGTGCACGCAAACATACAAAATGTATAGCAGCACAGAAAAAAAAACAGAAAACTAAATAATGAGCTCTCTGACCAACAAAATGGCTACACTGAGTCCTTTTGTGTATTTCCCTAACTCAGACAGACCAGGCAAACACCTCCTGCCACAAAATGAATAAACTCAGTCCTCTTGATGTAAAAACTTTAATCTGAATCACCTTTAATATGTCCCTGGAGAGATTTACTATGGAAAGAATGACAGAAGGAAATGGTAAGGGAAATTCATCTGGAAATAGTCTGCTTGGATACTGGAAGACCTTTCTTTTTGCCCTCAAATGAAATAAACAATTGGACAGATTTTCTAATATCTTTAGTCATGTCCAAGTAAAATCTTGGTTGCTTGTGTACATCTAGTAAAGGAGGTATCCCTTCTCCCTTATTTTGAGGGTTAGGGAAAAAATGCAGAAAGATGAATAGACTGATTCAGAGACATTCCAGTGACCAAATTAGGCATAAAAGATGGATTAGTTCTAAGGGGCACCCTGTCCCTGAAGAAAACCAGATAAAGGTGGAATAGCTGTGAGGGCTTGTAACTCAGAAAACCTTTTTGTAGAGGTTAAGTCTACAAAAATAGTTTTTTATGTACAGTATTTAATGAAGCAAAAGGAGCAGGTTCAAAAGGTAGCAAAATTCATTTCTCAAGAATGTAATCCAGATCCCATAGAGAAGGAATATATTTTCTGGGGGTCGTGATGTGCTGGACTCATTTTAAAAACTTTACTCAAAATATGAAGAAGGGTTTGAATCCAAAAGTAGGCAAGCTGAAATGGCTGACAAATACACAGATAATTGAGGATAGAAGGTATCCCTGTTTGATGGGGATCTAGTCCTCATTTTGCACACGAAAACGAAAATATTTTCCATTTTGAAATATATGATTTTCTAGTTGCAGATTTTCTACCCTTCTTTAGTACCACATGTCTCCTGAATAAAAGTGTGTAAAAGGAATTAAAAGCTCATCATCCATGGAGGGAGATTGAGTGACTTCAGATATGGATGAACCAGAGAACTGTTTTGTTGTGTTAGCATGTCCATCCTGTGAGGTAATGTATGGTGACTGCCCTTGGATAAATGAAAAAGAAGAAAGAACCAAAGCTGCTTTGGCCAAAAAAGGGTCACCAAAAGACTTTTATGTCTGTCCTTCTGAATCTTCATGAATACCTTTTGGATGAGAGGAAAGGGAAGAATGAAATATAGAAACATCCTTGTCATTGCAAGTAGAAAGCATCCATTCTCCAGGTTTTCTTGCAAAGAATATTGGAGGCAAAACATAAACAACTGTTTGTTCAGAGTGGTGGCAAAAAGACAGGAGTACCCCACTGTCAGCAAAAAGACAGGGGCACCCCACTGCCAGACTATCTGATGGAAAACTTCTATGCTCAACATCCATTTGTGAGGTTCTGCCCTGGATCTGCTTAGGCAGTCTGCCAAGCTGTTCTGTTCTGAAGGAATGTAAACTGCTTGGGGGAAAAGATTGTGATGAACAGCAATGCTTCAAGCTGTCATTGCTAATATACATAACTGGTAGGATTTTCTGCCCCCAGGTAGTTGATGTACCACTTAACAACTTTAGTTTCCATCTAAACCTGGACAGTTCCTGTGGATCAAATGTGACAGAGATTGGCCAGCAAAAATCAATGCTTTATTTTTTTATTTTTATATGCTCTCATGTCTTTTTTTATATCACAGTCCTTGTACCTTGAAACCCTTTGAACAGGCTGCTCAGTCCATGCCTGATGCATCTGTAGAGATTTACTTCAGAAGTGGGGAAATAAGAAAATAAACTCCTTGGTTTGTCCTTTTTTGATTAATCCACCAAAACAGTTCTTTCTTCTCAAAACACAAGAGTGAAATTGGGGATGACATTGTTGTGCCCTGATAGATTTTAGGTCCCACTGAAATTTCCTAAAAAAAAGTATGATAAACTAAATCATTTCTATTATGGTTGCAATATATCCCAGAGCTCTCATGATCTCCCTTGCAGAGTCAAGGAAAGATCAGTCAATGGGAAAAAAGTAATCTGTTAAAAAAACTATCTTACCTAAAGGAAGAAAAGCCATCAAATGGGATGTATTGACATGGCAACCTCAGAACACCAGAGAATAAGAGGGAAGATGACTGGACTTGTTGAAAAAGTGCATGCTGAATCCTAGGTTCTGAGAGAAACTGGCAGCGAACTGTAAGTCTTGAAGAATCTTCAGTGGGGAAGCAACCTGAATCAGGAGATTGTCTAGATAAGGTTATATGTGGAAATCCTGGGGGCAGCAAAATGCTATGATAGAAGGTAGACACTTTTTTAACACTCTCAGAGTAGTGGAAATCCCAAAACGCTATGTTGTAAACTGAAAGTGAAATCCCATTGCCCAGAATTGTAAAAACATTCCTGTGTATTAGAAGAATAGGAATATGGAGGTAAGCATCCTTCAGATGCAAAAAAGCCAGATAAGCTTTGGGAAAAATCAGTGGGAAAAGACATTGGAGTGTCAGCATCTTGAATTTTGGAAACTTTAAAATGGTGATCAGAATAAATAAAGTTAGAACTGGCCTTTGCATGTCTTTTCTTTTCTTGTAGCAAAGAAAAACCTGTAATAGAATCCCTTTTCCTTTTTGATGGAGAGGAACAGGGTCTAGTGATCATTGAAATACAAGGTCCAAAATGATTAAAGGAACCAGATGTTGTAGGTTTGGAGGTAATTGCGAAATTGCATGCTGAAAAGGAAGGTATTTTCATTGTAGTGTATATCCTTTTTGGATTATATGTAAAACCCCAAATCCACTGTGGTTGTTTTCCACAAGGGAAGTCTGACAGAAAGGTTGTTGGGAAGTTTGCAAGATGGAAGGCTGAGGTGAGGAAAGGAAGGGCTGTAGTCAGAAACTAGAAGGTTCACCTGAAAGAGTCTTTTTGGTTGTTTTAAAAATCAGGCCTTGTCCTGACAATTCTTTTTGGATTTTTTTTTTTCTTTTCTACTGGGTAATATTTTTGTGACAGAGCACATCTGGTTTGGAGGCACAAATTCTTTGAGATTTTGGAATGAGGAATGAAAAGGTTGCTTGGATCCATGAATGATTTTACCCCTTTCTTCGAATTTTTGAATATCACAGCAGAAGGAGGGTCAAACAGGTATTTCTTATCTGAACCAGGTAAACCTTCCAAGACCAGACCCAGTGGCAGTTGCCCTGGAAGAAGAATCTGCAATATGATATGCACATTTAATGGAGTGTCATGCAACCTTGGAAGCAGAAGAAATCAAATTTTGCATGGCAGATATAGAGTCACTAGGAAAGTTAAAAATATGCTTGGCCACATTTTAAAAAATAGATAGATAACAAATCGTATGAGTTTGATAATTAATAGCATGCAAAGCTAATGTAGCATTAAGCACAGACTTTCTTTCTATACTTGTCTATCATCCTACTGTTTTTATCATTTGATAAGGCATTTGAGGATTGAAAAAGTATAGATGGTTGTCTGAATCTATAGACTTTGTAGTACCTATCAAGCTTTTTTTCTTTCTTTTTTTGTGCTGGGGGTGAGACTCTGAAGCTACAGAAGTGGCAAGAAATTATGTCCTACAAAGCTTCTAAAACAGAAGTGACAGAGGAAGGTTTGAGGACATCTATATGCAGCAAACTGTAGTACCTCTTCAGAAATTCAGAGCTGTATACTCCCCTCCTGCCAATTAGAATGTTCATCGTTTTTTAAATGGTGTCTCCAAATGAAAGTTCTTTGTGGGATAAGTCTGAGGATAAAGTATCTTCAGGTTCAGACTCCAAACCAGAAAGGGAGTACAACTATGAGGAGTAGTCCAGAGACTCAGTGTCTGATTCTGTGGAAGAGTCTTCCTCAGAAGAAGTTTCCCTCATCTTTTTGATTAGGGGCAGAAGGTTTACAGGCAGTGGAGCCTCTAATGCTATAAGGGCTTTAAAAAAAGTCACTGAGAAAAGTCCTGTCAATCCTATTGATGATCTCTGGGGGCAGGAGTATCTGGGAATGAAGAAGTTTTTTTTTTCCTTTTTGAGGTTTCTAAAGAAACCATACTGGAAGGGCCTGGGAATATGGAACATTCTCATTAACCAGTAATTGAGAAACATTATTGGCCTAGGCTCTCCCTTTGTGGTCTTAACAGTAAGCTGCCTGTTCAGATGGGATGTACCAGAAGGCTGTTCCTTGTTGGCTTCCTCATGTACTGACACAGATATCAGGCAGTCTCTGTGGGCTTGTCAAAAGTCTCAGCAGAGTTGCCTAACACCATCTTTGAGAAAGAACTGAACAAAGTAACATCTTTTCTTTTCTTGCTTTGTTTTCTGACTGCAAGGGTACATTATCATGTATTCTATAGTTGCCTCTTAAAATATATCAAAATTCAGATACTGTTCACAACACATATCAAACCTTTCTTTGCTATATGGAGATGTAAAATGGCATAATTTTGAGAGGAGGGACTAGGTGAGTTTCATGTTTTTTTAAAAAAAATTCTTGTTTTATTGAGTCTGTTCAACCTTTAATGTAGTATACATTGAGACTGAGGGACTAAGGTAAGAGCCCCTACATTAAGGATGCAGGGGCAAGCCCCCCTACACACACACACACACACACACACACACACACACACACACACACACACACACACACACACACACACACACACACAAGCAACATTTCTAATGTTTTTCATTGATTAGTACATTGATTTGTTTGGGTTATGTTTTAGTACATTTTAGATATTATAGTTATAATATTTTGCATCTTGATTAAGAGAGGTGAGGTTTCATGGTAAATCCAGTCCACATAATGCTAACACAGGTCCAGTGTAAGCCTCCATATAGAGTAAGGAACTGCTATTTTAAACTTAGACTGAAGGCAAGGTAGAGTTGATTAAAATCTTGTGTTATGTTTTCTTTTAACGAAACTCCCACAAATGATAATTTCCTACTCCCATTTATCTAGCATAATGGCAATACAAATCATTTGGGCTTGTCTGTCACTAGCAATACTGCAATACAAAGGTGTAGAAAAGAATACTGGATTCTCCTTCTAAAACATGCTCTGAAAATCTACTGCAAACAAGCTCAAAATGTTAAATATGTTTATGAACAACCTTAAATGTTTTATAGCACCCTCATCTGTAAAAAACAGTGACAAATTCTGTAAAAGAAAGGAGCACAGTCATTGATGTATAACACAAAAGGCCCCAAATGACTCACAAGCTTATAAACATTACTTTCTACTTCACACACTGTTGCGACAGACTGAAAAATGAAGATACAGTTTCATTCAAATTGAAGAAATTGTAAACAAATGGCTTTACTGTATGTATTCATCCTATATTTTGTTGGTTGCTAACTGCCTGGTTTCATTTTCCTGATGTTTCTTATCCCTTACTGTTTTTTCTGTTCTTATACTTGAGCTGCAAGATCACAGTTTGTACATGTACTCTGCATGGTTTTATAGTATTTCTCATTTCCCCATGATTGTGCAATCAGTACTTTTAAAGCAAAGTTTGGAAATTTAGTTTCCTACCTGGTAAAAAAAAAAATTATTTTGATTTAAAGCAGGTGTTTCTCTACTGTCTGTTATTGAGCTGTTTACTTTCTCGTAATTTTCCTCTGGTTGGTCATTCACAGTGAAACCCTTATAAAAATCTTTAAACTTTCTATGGTTTAATTATTTTATTATTATTTTTTTTTTACTAGCAAAAACAGAATCCTAAGTACTGTGAAATAGAATATTCCCATTTTTGGATTCATCATAAAACAAACTGACATTTCAGTATTGGTTTAAATTATATACTCCTCTTACTAAAATAATTACTGATGTAAAAATATCATTTTCTGAGACCATCTAAAAATATTACATATTATATAATGTCAAGTCTGAAAAGACGAGAAACATGCACGCTGATTGGCCAATCCAACCAGCGTGCACATTGTAAATCCAAAGTAACCTAAATTACAAGTCCGGCCGCTAAGAAATCATGTAGCCTTGCCTTTCTTTTCAAACATCACATTGTATAATACAACATACAACTCTTTAAGACAGAAGTAAAAGGGACCCCGCCAATAACGATTTCTACTTTACTGCAGTTTAAAGACCTTTAGACTTATATTGTTCTAAGCTTGCTGTAAGAGAAGCAAACTTTTCTGAGCTGTATCAGCCAGTCACAATTCACAATGTAAAGTCAAGTAACATCCAATGACAACCTTTCAGTCTCCAGCACTGTGGAAAATGCCGGTAGACCTCACTCCACCTGTCAGTATCATTCCTAACCTGTCTTTACAAGACATTCAAAGTAAGCGAAAAAGCAAACCAACACATAGACTAACTGATGACTTCCTGGAGGTCGCACAATTCCCGGTTGATGGGCCAACCAGCGGGTTGCTGTGGAGATTGTTGGTGCTGCTGACCTGCGCTACTGCTGCTGCTGCTACTACTGTTCTCTCAGCCGAGAGTTTAAGCACAACATTGAACGACCTTCCTGAAACTTCACTCTCTGGCACTAGTAGCCACACCGTCTAACTGTCACTGCTTGCTACAGACATGGGGAGGCAGGATGCAGTCTGTGTGTAACGCAATGTGCTGCCCAATGGCAATGCATTCTGTTGTCCCTAGCGCAGTGGGGTGGAAAAAGGTTCTCCAAGTGGCAGTATTTTCGATTATTTTGTTGCTGTTTTAAAAAACAGACTTTTATAACTTTGTAGTTCAATTGAAGTCTTGTTTAGGCTAGTTTATGAGATGAAGTTCGCAGCAGGATATCCTGTTTCATTTTCACTTATGCGGTAAACATTCTGTCTGCTGACCTAGTACTCACTATGTTTAGAAAATACTTTTGCTGTTATTAGGAAATACAGCTGTAGACAAATGGGGAGAATCACATTTACACAATGAACTATTCTCAATCTTTTAATGAAACAATGCTATACCTTGCAGGTGTTTGGACAGACAAAACGTTTAAGCAGTGCTAGTTAGTAAACTACATCAAAGTGTGGACTATTTTATCTCACAAAAAGTGGAAGACTACAAAGTAAAGCAAACAAAAATCTGACTAACAACAACACAAACATAACACAACACAAAACTAACAACATTGTATAATAGCAATAACCCACGGCTGGGTGTGGGTAATGCTGGATTTACCCACGATTGGCTTTGTTTGGTCACTCGGGCGTTGCCCTCGTGACCAAACCACGCCAACCGTGAGTAAATCCAGCATTACCCACACCCAGCCGTGGGTTATTGCTATATTATACAAGAGCAAGATCATTCTTATTTTTTTCTGAAGCTTAACAGACTAAACAGATCATGGCCATGATTCATAGCTGTTTATTATATTGCCTAGTTAACATTAGCCTGGGCAGTGGCTATGTGAAAAGTTTAGGTAATTCTAAGACACAAACAGTGCGATCATGCAAGGAGTAAATAGTAAAATATGCAGTGCATGCTAATGAATGTATAATGACTTGTATAAGAGGAACTTCATACAAATGAGCCACATGGTAAATGCAAACACCACTACCAAAAATGGCAAGCTGATTCGGAAATGTATAAAATGTGTGTGCTGTACCATGGCGCATATGCATTTTTATACAGAGAATCATGGTGTACATGAAAGCAATGATACTAGGATTATCAGGAGCAATAGCTCTGCAGCAGGTGTTATTAGCCACCAACATAGAGTGTGCCTTCAGTGTTGCATATTGTGGACATCCACACTGAATAAAGGGCTATAGATAATGGGCATTCCCTCAGTTCATGGATCAGCATAATGTGGAAAGGGAGACTGTAAGGGACATTGTTGAACTGTGATATCCACAACTGGAATCAAGGGGGATGTTTGATATGGGCATTTCTGTGTAGCTTAACTATTTTAGCTGCAAGTACGTTTCACTATCCTACTGGGAAAATGTTTGGGATAACACAGGTGTCAGCCTTTTGAATAATGAACCAGTTCTTCAACAGTATGTTGAAGAGTATATTTGGTTCCTCAGGAACGCAAAGAAGAGAACTATCATTATGTGGGCATTTTACTATACAGCCCATTTCCACTGAGTTCCTGGGAGCCACATATTGTACACATACTGCCATCAGGGCCTCACTGGTCTAGAGGGACTGCAGTACATCAGCAGGAGGAGCCTGGACTCCTCTAACTGATAGGTGGCATACAAAGTCAAGGTTATTAGTTATAAAGTGTCTGTGTACCACCAAGTCAATTATCATGATTCACACATCTGGCACACATCTAACCAATAACAAAGCCCTCCTGGGAGGAGATTTCCCACATGGTTACCTGGCCGGTAGGTGCATCACATGCTAGATAGACAAGTCTATGCACATAGATACTATGCAAGCCCAGAGAAGACAACATATAATAAGCTGTTTGCCGTGTGCTGCAAAGAATGCCAGCTATACCACAGAGCCCTGGTTGAAAGCCACCATCAACAACTCCCAGATAACACAGGAAAAAGTATATAATGCAGCACATGCAGAAAGGTGTTTGGCTTACTCAGTGGCTACTTACATTGCCCAGGCACATCAATAAGGGTAACCTCAGTTCAGTTATCTGCAACAAGCTTTTTGTTATTATGTGCCATGCATACCTCTTAACCTCTTATTGAAGAAATCTTGACAACACCTAAAATAATGGAGGAGGAGCAAAGGCCCAAAAACAGGGACATATGTTAAATATTGCTCTTAGAAGGTTGCTAGAATAAAATAATTTGTGTTATCATTTTCTGAAGGATATGAAGTTTGAAACTGAAAGGTATATCAGTATTTCATGACTTCAATCCACAGTGATTTGCCAGAAATCTAAACATTTTGTGTGGAACAGACCAAAAATACACGGTAAAAATCTGAACATTCTGTGAAAAGCTGGACAGTTGAGAGGTATGGTGCCATGCTGCACAAAATGACATTTTACAGGTAAATATAGCAGCAGGTGAATATCTTGCCAGGCCTTTTATGCTACTTACAGCAGCTACCGAAGGACAAGGTGGAGAGGCAGGGGAGAATCACACAGCAGCAGTACCACAACCAAGGCAGAGGTGAGTTCAATATACTGCAGCATCAGCAAAGAGATGACATCTGTTTCACAGCTATGGGGAATGACATAAACAGAGAAAAAAATTATGTATCCATTATCAATCCCAGGCCATGCAGTGCAGTGTACAGACTGGCTGTTGCTGTGCATCAGACATCCCTATAACTATCTGTTAGGGGGGAGGGTGTAGAGGCCACAGTCAACACTACTTGAGGGGTAACACAGTAACAGGCAACTGCAACACTATAAGAGAGCATAGCCATGGGAGGTAACAATGGCAACCATCTACTCTGACAGACTATGAGAAGTCAGGGACCACATCATCTAGTAGTGGGGTCAAGCTGCTACTATGTGAATGTCACCAGCATCTACACTGTTGGCATGCAGCATCAGAGCTTGCTGTAACAAGGAAGGAGCACAACAATGGGACTGTGGGCATTCACCCTGATGTGGTATCCTGTGCGCTGATCCTGATAAGCATTACTGCCCACAAACTGGTTGCTGCCCATGAGAGGAAAGTGCCTACAGGTTACAGGGAAGGGATGGAATTACAGAAATGACATGTCAAACATGTTGCAGAGACCTCTTATGTCTGCCCAGAGCATTCACATCTTGCCTATTACCTGACAAATCTGCACCTTTGTCAATGTGATGCATGCATTGTGTGCTATGGGCATGAAGTACACTTCATTCTCCTGGGTAGTGAACTTTTTTAGGTACTGCATTCTTGAATGGGCATGGCAGTAAAAGCAACTTGTGAAAGAAAATTATAGTTATGTACTTACTTTCTGTTTTAATCCTTCCTCAACTGATGATTCTCAGATATGACCTCTGGATCCCTCCTCAGCCACTCGACAGACTTTAGGCTCTGTAGCTCAAACTCCTCCCCTTACCCATAATCCTCCCACTATTTCTGAGTTAGATCAGATTGAGTTTGGCCTAAATTTAGTCAATCACAATGCCAAAACGGAAAAGGCAGCCAATAGTATTTTCTGAGTTAAGTAACACAAATGGTGAAAAAGTGTGAAACAGAAAAGAAAACAGAAAAGGAAACTATGGTACCCACACAGCAGAAACTAGCCAGGAATATCCTTCAGGTCGTACCACAGTCCAGACAAACAAGGAAGGGGAAACGGTGGGTGGGAAGTTGAGGAAGGATGAAAACAGACAACACAGGTGCAGAGTTAGGTTGGGTACCTAGCTATAATATCTGATGTTGCCTTTTTTGTCCATTCCTCAACTGATTGGACAGAATCCCCAGCTAGAGTAATGTTGGGTGGTCCTCAAGGAAGGGTATTCCAGAGTACTGCATAGTCAAAAGCTGCCCTATTCCTTGATAATATATCCAACTTGTACTGAGCTATATGAAAACTGGACCGTGAAGGAGTTGCACAAATGTCGTCTATAGAAGCTTTAGACTAAAAAGCGGATGATGTGGCCATAGACCTGGTGAAGTTGCCTTAGGACAATTAGGTAATGACAGGCCTTTGTTTCTGCAAACAAAAGTAATGCAATCAGTGAGCCATCTGGCTAGAGTCACTTTTGACACTGCTGTGCCTAATTTTCCTTTAGAAAAAGATACAAACAGTTGTTCTGATTTCCTCACATCTTTAGTCCTGCAAATGTTCAATCTGAGTCTATGAACATTTAGTAAATGAAGCATGTATTCTCCCTTGTTTGTGAATTTTGGAAATAAGACTGGTAGGTTGATTGACTGATTGAGATTAGCTTTTGACACCACCTTAGGGAAAAAGGTTGGTTCGAAGTGAAACCCTGTCCTTGTGAAAAAAATCAGGTAAGGTGGTTGAGAAGAAAGTACTTGTAGTTTGGATACCCATCTAGCTGAGGTAATGGCAACTAGAAAAAGAGTTTTCCAGGGCAATCATTTCAGTTCTGTTTTTGCTGATGATTTGAAAGAGTGTTGAGAGAGGGCCTGAAGAACTAGTATACAGTCCCAGAGAGGTACAGGATCTTTTATTGGAGAATGAAGCAGAAAGGCACCATTAGAAAGGCTTTGCACAATTTTAAGGAAGCTAAGGATGAATGATCTACGCCCAGGTGAAAATATGAGATAGCAGCCAATTGCACCTTGACAACTGAATCATGAGCTCCTTCACTGAAAATGGAGGCTAGAATATCAAGAGTAACCGAAATGGGTGTGGATACGGGGGGGCTTACTTCCTCTGAAGGGCTCAAATTCAGAATCTTTTCCATTTACTTTTATAAAGTTTCCTAGCTGATGCTTTTTGGGATGATATAAAGATCTGGCAAACAGGGGAGGAAAGCCAGGAACTTCTAGCCTTTACTGGAAGTGGAGAAACCATGTGGTCAGTTTGAGGGATAGTATGTTCAGGTGAAACAGCCCAGATGGATGAGGCAGAAGGTCCTGAAGAGGATCCATCACCCAGGAAGGGTGAAAAAGAAGAAGCCAAAGGAAGGGGAGCCATACTTGGTGAGGACAAAATGGGGCAATGAGGAAAACCTTTCTTTCCCGTTGGTAAGTTTTCTGAATATATATGGGGATAAAAGGAATGGGAGGAAAGGAGTATTGTAGACCAGAGAGCAAATCATGAACTACAGCATCTGCTGGTGACTCCCCCTCTGGGGGGATCTGGGCAAAGTACCTGCTGGACTTGGTATTGAGGGAAGAAGCAAAAAAGGTTGCAGCAGGGTTGACCCCAATGGTAGAAGATCAAGTCCACCACTGACTGGTTGAGAGACCACTCATGAGGGAGTAAAATTGACCTGCTCAGTTTGTCTGCTAGCACATTGGTTTTCCCCAGAATATGCATTGCCAAAAGAAAGTAATCAGAAGAGCTCACCCATTGCCACACTCGCAGTGCCTCCCTGCAAAGGGAGTAAGATTTGGCTCCCACTTGTTGATGTACCAGACTACTAACATGTTGTCCTTCTGAACTGTAACCATTCCTACAGAGAGAAGACCTCGAAAAGCCAGTAACTCATACAGAACTGCTTTCATTTATAGGACACTGATGTGAAGACTGTCCTCCATCTGAGACCACATGCCTTGGACTGCCTTCCCAAATAATACCCCTCACCCCAGTTGAAAGGCATCCATAGTCACTGTGCCCTTGGGGGAAGGACATAGGAAGAAGCGACCCCGGGAAACTTTCTCTGCATGAATTCACCATGCTATGTGTCATATGCAAACAGTTGTGATGCATATGGGGGTCAACAATGGTTCATGTCTTACTGACCACTGTACTGCTAGAGTCCACTGTAGTATTCCCATCTGAAAATTAACCAAAGGAACTAAAATTATGGAAGCTGCCACTGAGCCCAATTTGGCTGGTAGTGAATGAAAATCAAGGCTGTGTAATACCCGTTGCCTTAAGGTCTCCAATCTTGCCTGAGGTAGACTTGCCACTTGTGATTTTTGTGTCTAGATGGGTTCCAATTAAATCCAGAGTTTGTGGTGGACAAAGTTGAGACTTTGAATGGTTTATGGTCATGCCCTGGTGGGAACAGAGATGGAGCAAGTGATCCCTGGCTTGAATTAGAAGAGGCTTGGTTGAAGCAGACAGGAGCCAGTCATCTAGATGCGGAAACACCCAGAAGCCTTGTAGTCTCAGGTGAGCTGCAACCACTGCCATACACTTGGTGAGCACCTGGGGGTTGTGGTGAGACCAAAGGGCACTGCTCTGAACTGTTAATGAATGGCTCCCAGACAGAAGCATAGGTATCTTCTGGAGTGCCTGTGTATCTTGATATGATAGTAACCATCCTGGAAATCTATAGAGCACATCCAATCATACTTCCTTAAAGCAAGCAGGATGAACTGAACCATGACTATCTGGAACTTTGTTTCACAAACTTATTTAAATTGCTGAGATCCAAAATTGGTCTTTTTTGGCCCCCAAAAGAACCTCGAATAAGTTCCGGACCCTTGTTGGTCCAGTGGAACCAGTTGGATGATGCTTTTTTTTCTAGCAGCTTTTTTATTTCTTTAGCTGCAGCTTTCCTCTGACTGGGTGGAAGGTTGGGAATTTTTCTGTTGCACTTTGGAGGAAAATGGGAAAATAATATATAATAGCCTCTGGCTATGACATTCTGCAACCAGGAATCTTTGGTAATGGTAATCAAGGTTTGTGAGTGCAGAAATAGGTACCTCATGACGGCCTCCAGAATGCAGCAGTTGGGTAACCCTTCAGGGACACTGAAAGGGCTTATCCAAGAATGAACCTCTGAAGCCCTGATGTTGTGGGCCACCTCTGCCATGAGGGAGGTATCTTTCATTAGAATCCCCACTCCCTCATCAAGAAGGGATCTTTCTCCATAGGACACTTGGGAAGAACCTCACAAATTTCTGAACTACAAATTTCTGCCCCTCTCTGGTTTTGGACGATGAACCTTTGAGGTGTAGAAAAATAGATTCCCATGGCAAAAATGGTCTTTCCACCTTGCTCGCTCCTGGATAGAGTCTTTCCCACCTTAAGACCAAATAAATTGGATCCGTCATATGGGGCATTGATGAATGAAGACTTGAAGGGCTCTGCAAAATCACAGTGGCACATGCAGGCATACCTTCTAACAGTTAAGTCTGCACCCACCACTCTGAGGCATGAGAGATCAGCCTCATGGAAGCATTGGATAAGGATTGCTAGTTGGCCAGCTGGGAAGAAATTGTTTTCTTATCCTCTGCAGAAATGGACCCTCAAAGGGTATTAGAGAACTGTTTTATCAATTCCCTGTTAAGTCTGGGGCAATTAATTCAGAGACCTGAGGGCAAAAGTTGCTGACATATAGACCTGCTTCTCAAACCTGTCTAATGTCCTAGATTCTCTATCAGGAGAATAGACAGAACAACTCTGTTTTGCTATTTCTTTTAATGTGGCTGCTGCAGTCACCATAACATCCACAGCTGGGCCCTTGATCCAATAAGCCCTATCTTTAGGTGCAACAAGATACTTGTCCCGTATTAGGGATGGGCTCAGTGACATCTGGAGCCTTCCAAGCCCAGTGAGAGATGAAGCGTATCATCTCATCCACCAGGAGGACGACCTAGGTCAGAGCTTAGACAGTCCCAAAAGCCTCGAGGAATGCTGACACTTCTTAGGAAGGGGGGGGGGCAGAAAATCAACCTCCTTTCTGTTTCAGAAGTTCCAGAATCTCTCTGAATGAAACATCCTCAACTGTTGATCTGGGGGACCATTCCCCTTCATCGAAGTCAGTGTCTTTGGTTATCACTCTTATGGAGAGTCTAGCTGCCTCCTCTTGTATGTCTGCTTCCAAAGGGGCTCTTTGGTTGGAGGTTATGGAGAGGACTCGGAGGTGCCAGCAGTGTCCCAATTGAGAACAATCTCAAGGCTTGACCTGACTGGCTGTCCAGATGGAGCATAATGAAGAGGCTCAGTTTCCACAATAAATAGTTGAGTGTAGGGTGGAGCCACAAGGAGTAAAGGTGTCTTTTCCAATGAAGAGGAGAAAGCTGTCTCCACTACCTCGAAAGCTGGCACCAAAGGAGACCTCAGTCTGTTAGGGTCAAAACCCGATCCCCCGACTCCACTCTCAAGGCAGAGGTTATAGCTGAGCTGTCCAGTACCAAAGCTCCGAGAGGAAGCAACAGCTCAACCCACTGGATTTGGTGCTGATGCTACACCCCCAAGATCCTTCTGGATCCAACAAGATCAGCTCCATCTAGGTCAGAGAAAATGTTGGAGTTAAAGAAAGTCAAGTCTTCAGATTCAACACATACATGATCAGAAATCTTGGGACAAAAACTCCAAAACCACTGGACAGATCAGAGTTGGAGCTAAAGCCTGGGGTTGAGTGGTTGAGAGGCTCACTGGTCAATGGGAGATGGAGCTGGTAAAACACCCAGTTGAATCAGAGTTCTGAGAAATTTTCTCATCATCCTTTCCATATCTACTTCTGATTGACTCCTAGATGACCTGAGGGAAGACAAAGTAGATAGTGGACAGAAAGCTCTTTAAGACATGTCTTGCAGGAAAGGAAAATGAAGACTCATAGACAGGTTCAGGAGAAAACCTTGGTGACTTAGAATTGGATCTAGTCAGATCTAGATGAGGAAACAGATACAAAATTTTCAATTTTGTTTTTGTTGAAGTTGAACTCTTGGAGGTAGTCTGAGCTGACAGTTTATATATCTTCTTTGGTAGAGCTGAGCCTGAAGAAGTTGAGTGAGGGCAGCGGTTGGAGGAATGCTTCCTCGATTCCTTAGGTCTCTCACCTGTATCCCCTGAAGATTTCTTAGACAAAGATGGTGCTCCAGAATCTGAAGAAGCAGAGAATGGGAGTACACATTTCAGTATTATTTTTTTTTCCTTTCTTTCAACCAAGGTCCTATAAATGAAACTAGCACAAATGTCTCAAGAAACATCAAAATGCCCTGGAGCTAAACAGTACACACATAGTGAATAACTATCAGAATTTGGGATCTTATGCCCACAAGTGGGGCACATTTGAAACCAGTACGTTTTTCTGACATCCTTAACATTATAAGAAATTACCAAAAAATTACAAGTACTAACAGCTAAATAGTGAAGAGAGTATAAGAATAGTAAAGACAAATATTAGCAATGTTAATGAAAATATATCACAAGAGTAGTGAGAGAAAGTGCGAGGGCTTAAGGCCCAAGTGCCATAACTACTTAAGGAGTTAGAAAAATGAGTGGCCTTTTTTTTTTAATAAGAGGAAGAAATAAGAGCAATATACCTAAATGAAGAGAAAATAGAGAAATATAGTGATAAAGAATGTACTTACCCCAAAGAACAAATCTCTCACAAGAAATCTGCTCGAGCTAATGACCACGTGTTATCACTAAAGTGGCAAACAAGATCTGAGGTAACACAATTAGTGGGAGGATTATGGGTAAGGGGAGGAACTCAAGCTATGGAGTCTAATGTCTGTCAAATGCCTAAGGACAGATCTGAGGGTCAGATCCACAATCCATCAGTTGAGGAATGGACAAAAAAGACATCAGATAATATAAGCTGACAGGTGTGTAAGGGATGCTATAAGATATGCATATGTATGGCCTTAGAGATCATCATTTATGGACACATTTAACAGTCATCTTGAGCCAATGTTCATACTACTTGTTGGGTAGTCCTGCCACTGTTGTTTTCCTTCATGCCACACATACATACACACAAATATGCACACCCACTCATACACACACACACACCCCTATGAGCAATTTAGATTTCTAATCCACCTATGGCATGTCTTTGGAATGTTGAAGGAAAGTGCAGCATGCAGGGAAAACCCAGGAGAGCACAAGGAGGACTTGCAAAGAAAGCACTCCAGCCAAGAATCAAACCTGGGAATCTCCTGCACTGAGGCAACAATACTACCCCTGCGCCACTGTGCCAGCCACTATATATCACAATAACAAGGCCAATTAGTATGGCAGTTATGCCAGTGACGCTACATACAACCACAATTACTGAATCAGAACCATATCCCATTGTCTGCCCATACATGCTGGTAGTAGCCATGAACTTCACAGTGACCGTGAGGCATGTGACCTATATGTTCATGCAGGCAACATTTATTTTATCTATAGTGTCCTTTTTCACTAATGAGTGATCCCAGAGTTGGTATATTTAAATTGCAGGAGGTGGTAGAGGCACAGCCCCTTACATGGGTAAGGGGTGCAGGGGGATTTGCCTCCCTGCATAAAATAGGTTTTCTTTTTGATATTTTGAGTCTTGGATATTTGGACATGCATCTATTCATGCATAGTAAATCTGTATGCCCGTAGCACCACATTGCAGTGCTAGGGACATACAATTGTGCTAGTATGAAGCACTACAGATCATGCAGCAGTGGCACAATGCAGTTTTATGCTGTTTGACAAATGATCCACAAACGTATATCCAATTACATTGGTCTATCATTTTGCTTCTTGAGAAGACCTGAGTGACTGGATATAGCTTCTTCAGACACTCTGGAATGAAAGGCTTCATCATGGTATGCTAGAAAAAACAATATTTTATTGTTCAGCATGCACTGGAGTTTTAAGACATGCCTGCTTGGCCAGTATGATGATCTTTGGGATGCTGATACCAGGCTGGTGAGTGATGCCAGCAGCATCACCCATTCTGGTGAGTAGTGCTGGCAGCAGAACAGTGATTTATTTTATTTCATTTTATTTTAATTTGTTTTCAGGGGTAGAGCACTGACCTCCATGGACTTTTTTCAGACACATCTCAGTAACTCTGCCTGGTTAAATGACTTGCTATGTGTCACACCATTAGGCAATGGAAGCTGAAGGAGTCAAACCCTGGACCATGGGATCACATGAATCAGGCTGTTATCATCCTGACCTGCTTCAGCAGTGTGAATAAGAAGTTATGTACCTACCATAACGTTCCATGTTAGTTGTCTTCTTCTCGCCTTCTTTCTTGCTGGATTGGTTCGGAGCCGATCCTCGGCTCCGACTCAGCCTATACTATAGCTCGAGAGCTATTTTTACCAGCTCGAGGCAGCCCTATATCCCACAATACCATGCGCTAACTCCCCAGATCTCGTTGACAGCTAACACATAGTATAGTTTTATTGTTACCAAAAAATAAGCCATTATATAAAAATACGGTCTCCCTGCTGGTAACACTCATGATACTAGTAACCCTGAATAACTATGTATCATGAAAGAAAAAGACTCAGAGACCTTCAAGTCTGTCTAGGCTAGGGGGCAGGAGGGAGGGATGCAAGAAAGAAGGCGAGAAGAAGACAACTAACATGGAACGTTATGGTAGGTACATAACTTCTTAATGTTAAGTTGTCATTCTTACCTTCATTCTTGCTGGATGGGACAGCGTCCCTAGCACCTTGGTCCTGGGTGGCTCAATGGAACAGACTCCTGAGTACGGTGGAACCAAAGTCAGCTCTATTTCTGGAGGCTATATCAAGTTTGTAATGGGTAATAAAAGTATGTTGAGAAGCCCATGTAGCTGCTGCACAAATGGCATCTAATGGTAACCTTGCTTGAAAGGCTGTTGAGGTTGATAGTGCCCTGATTGAATGAGCCTTAGGTCTTGAAGGAAGTTGTTTGTGTCTCAACTCGTAGACAAAGGTAATGATGGATGCTAACCATCTGGAAAGAATTACCTTTGATACTGGAAGTCCTTTCTTTCCTTCAGCATAAGAGAGAAAGAGCTGTTCTGACTTTCTGAATTGTTTTATCCTGTCTAGATAATACCGCAGTTGACGATAAACATCCAAGGAATGTAGTTTCTGTTCAGCCCTGTTTGAATAATTCGGGAAGAAAATAGGCAAGTCAATAGTGTGGTTCAGATTTGATTCAGAAGAAACTTTTGGTAGAAGGGAAGGATTCATTCTGACAGCTACCCTGTCTTTATGAAAAACCAAATAAGGGGGGTGGACAGACAAGGCCTGAAGTTCCGACATCCTTCTGGCAGATGTTATAGCCACCAAAAACAGAGTTTTCCAAGAGAGAAGCTTGAGGGAACAAGAAGCTGCAGGCTCAAAGGGAGGGAGAATTAATGAAGTTAACACCAAATTTAGAACCCATTGTGGAGGAGGATCGTTAATGGGAGGTCTGAGCAAGAAGATGCCCTTGAGGAAAGCTTTACAGAGTTTATGGGACATAATATTGGTTTCCGAGAGCCCTACATGAAAATTGCCAATGGCCGCTAGTTGTACTCTGATAGTGGCCGACGACGAGCCTGAATGAAAAAGCTCCGCCAGAAAATCTAGGACTTTATGAATTGGTGCATTAAAAGGATCTAAGGACCTAGCTTCTGCCCAGAACGAAAAACACTTCCATTTACTCGCATAAGTATTCCTAGTATTGGACTTATGGGAGGCAAGAATGATATCACGGACAGGAAGAGAAATAAAGGGAAGCCTGGCTATGGTTGGAAGTGGAGCAACCAAGCTGTGAGGTTGAGGGACTGAAGAGACTGGTGCAGCTTGCCCGTCAGATGGGTCAAAAGGTCTGGAAATGGTTCCAGATGCCAGGGCTGTTCCAGTAGATAACGGTGCAGGAACAGAAACCATACTTGTCGAGGCCAGTACGGAGCAATGAGGATCATTTTGGATCTCAATGCGGTTGCTTTCTGAATTAACTGTGGAATCAACGGAAAAGGGGGAAAAGCATATAGAAGACCCCAAGGCCAATCGTGGACAAGAGTGTCTTTGGGGGGGATGGCCTGGTAGCGGGAAGAGTGTGAAGAAGTTGAAGCACTTGCTGTTTTGAGGTGTTGTGAAAAGTCGCAGTAAGGCTGGCCCCACTTCTGGAAAATTCTCTCTGCTACCGCCTGATTTAGAGACCACTCGTGAGGCATGAGAATTGTTCTGCTCAGTCTGTCCGCTATGACGTTGGACCTCCAGGGGATGTGCGTTGCTATCAGAAACCGTTGAGAGGAGATCGCCCACTGCCAAAGTCTGAGTGCTTCTCGACATAGGGGGTAGGACTTTGTTCTACCCTGCTTATTTATGTACCACACTACAGACATATTGTCCATTTGAAATGCTATAGTCCCCGTGGGAAGAGAGTCCTGAAGGGCTTGCAATGATAAAAGCACTGCTTTCATCTCCATGACATTTATGTGCAGGTGGTATTCTAATTGTTGCCATGTGCCCTGGACAGTCCTGCTCTGATAGTGCCCCCCCCCACCCAATCAGGGAAGCATCCGTTGTCACCATGGCAACTGGAGGGGGAAGAACAAAGGGTCTGCCCTGAAGAAGTTGAGGGGAGACCATCCACCAGGAGAGGTGTTTTTTGCAAGTTGGGGTTATCAAAATGTTGTGAGTCATTGGGAGCTGTTGAAAGGACCACTGAGAAAAAAGCATCCACTGGAGAATTCTCATGTGGAAGCAGGCTAAGGGGAGAAGGAGAATTGCCGCTGCCATGAGGCCTAATGTTTTCAGTACTAACTTGACTTGAATTCTGTTGGACTGAAACAGAAACTGAACATTCCGCCATATGTCTGTCACTCTCTGAGGTGGTAATGTTGCAGACATTTCTGTGGTGTTTAACACGGTGCCTATGAAGTTTATACATTGACAAGGCGACAAGGAGGATTTTGCAAAATTTATGGAAATACCTAGTTTGTTGCAAATGCGAATGGTGTAATCCCTGGCTATGATAAGATGCTGCTTGGTGGTAGAGGTAATGAGCCAGTCGTCTAAATATGGAAACACCTGGAATCCTTTTTGTCTCAGGTGAGCCGTGACCACTGCCAAACATTTGGTGAACACCCGGGGGGCTGTGGTGAGACCAAAGGGTAGGGCTCTGAACTGGTAATGACTGGCTCCCAGCCAGAAGCAGAGAAACCTCCTGGAGCGCCTGTGTATCTTTACATGATAGTATGCGTCCTGAAGGTCTAACGAGCACATCCAGTTGTCTCTGCTCAAGAAGGGCAAAATAGACTGCAGCATTACCATCAGAAATTTTTTCTTCTGCACAGACTTGTTCAGTCTGCTGAGGTCCAAAATGGGTCTCCAGCCTCCTGTCTTTTTTGGTACCAAAAAGAACCTGGAGTAGATTCCGGATCCTAGCTGGTCTGCTGGGACTGCCTGGATAACTCTTTTTTTCTAACAAATAAATCAAAAACAATGGCAGGAGGAACCAAGCAGAGACATTCACAGATCCAAAAAATAGCGTACAAAATTTTTAATGACCGCTTTCATCAAACGACTTCATCAGAATACATTCTATCAAAAAATCAAAGCTCTTAAATACATACTAAGTTACCAATTAACACAATTAAAAACAATCAATTAATTAAAATTTAAAGTCACAATGTTCATGGTTTGAAAAAAAAAGACAAATCACTGTGTTTATCAATAACCAACTTACGATATTTTAAGAAACACTTGACATTAATTGTTTCATTCAGGCCGGGGGGTTTATCTGAAGATAACTTAATCTGCCACAATGTCTCCCTTTGTTCTAAATAATTAGCAGACGACAATGTTCCCATATTGTTATGTCCTGAGAAAGATGAAATTTTGGACAATTTAAGATCTTGTATGTTATCAGAAAAAGTGTTATTAGACAATGCGCAAGTCAATGAAGTTTCAGAAACCGAGCGACAAGATTTAGGTGCAGCTGGTTTTTCTGGGAATACGAATAAAGAAAAAATTAGTAAGAACAGACCAAATACTGTTTGTAAAGATTCTCTTCCTAATAAAAAGCATCAGTCCAGTAATAACAAAACTGCAGTGTTAACTCGCAGTCGGACTTTTTTGGGGTCCAACTCGTCGGAGGATGAAATTTAGTGGAACATTTAGATTGCTTTAGAGTGTTAAATTTGACCAACCACGTTTTTAGTGACACAGAATTAAATGTTTTGAAGTTTGGTTTGAATTTTGTACCGAACAATAGAGCAAACTACAGTAGGACAGTAGTTGACATTAAAAAATATGCAAGAAAATTAAACTTGTCCTACTTAATGCATAATTTACCTAATGCCAATAGAGGCTTAATTAAGCCCTCTAGTTATACTCCAAGGTTGCATCACACCATTAAAGTATTCGAAGAACTTTGTATTGATGATGTTAGTAAATTGTTTAACACTAAAAATGGTGTATATGATAATCTGACTATTAAGGAGAGAAAAGCTTTAGAAAATCTTAAAAGCTTAACTGGTCAGTACAGGTTCATGAAAAGCGACAAAGGCTGCAATATAGTCATTATGGAGCAAGAAGTTTATAATGACAGTATGTTGAAAATTTTGGACAGCGTAATTGAGTACAAACAAATTACTTTATTTGACATTCATAGATCATTTTGTTCCATTAATTCCTATCTTTATGATGCTTTAATGTTAGATGAAATTAATATTGAACTATACAATTTTTGTGTAGTTGAGCAACCAAAAATAGGGGTGATTTTCAGAATCCCTAAAACACATAAACATCTGGTCAATCCTCCTTTTAGACCAATAGTTTCCTCACCGCACTCCATCACTGAGGGAATTTCATTAGTGCTAGATGCTATTTTGGGGGCCCTTTTAAATAACAATTCATCTTTTGTTAGAGATTCTTGGCATTTTTTAGAGAAATTGAGGATTTTTTATGAGAGTGGAATTTTTGATCCCAAAAGACATACTATTTTCACCTTAGATGTCATTTCATTGTACACTTGCATTCCCCATGAAGAAGGTGTAGAGGCTGTTCGCAGCTATTTGCTCCAAACCAATCTCTTCTCGAACAGTGCCATATCTACAATTTGTAGATTACTAGAAATTGTTTTAGAAAACAATTTCTTTTTGTTTCAAAACAGGTATTATAAACAAACAAGAGGGGTAGCAATGGGTTCCCCGGCTGCCCCTGCATATGCCAATGTAGTTATGGCTTGGTGGGAATTTGAGTGTATTCCCATTCTTAAGAAAAAATTTAATATTGAGTTTTATTGTAGGTTCATTGACGATTTAGTCTTTATTATAGAAGGCAATGACAACACTGTTAAAGAGTTTGTTATAGAAGTTAATTCCTTGTCCGGTTATTTAAAATTCACTAAAGGTGAGAGCGGTTTGGTAGTTAACTTTTTAGACATCTGTTTCTGGTGGGACTTTGTTGACAACAGGTTTCACAGTAAGATTTTTTGAAAGCACACCTTTACAAATGGATACTTGCATTATCGAAGTGGCCATCCGAAACATATTATTAAGAACATACCTAGGGGCCAGTATATTAGAGCCAGCCGCATGACCAGCAAAGAAGCGGATTTAGTTCAAGAATTTATTTTTATTGCCTCATTGTTCTTACAGAGAGGGTATGATGAGTTTTTACTAATTGATAGCGGTAATGAAATTTTTGATAAGCATTTAACAAATTATCCAGCTATTCTAAACAATTCTACTAACATTACTGTTGATCACAATTCTGGACGAAATTCTACTAATTTTGACAAAGTTTGTTCATTGGAAATGAGTGGAGATACTAACTGCATTAGATCTACACTAGAAAAGAACTGGAGGGTTATCCAAGGGAATTCCGACATTGTCAAGGTAGTAGGTAACAAACCAAATTTTGTATTTCGCAACAAATATCAAAAAGTTGCTTGAACAAAATAGCTTTGACAAAGATCAATTTATGACCACGAAGAAAGGTATGTTCTGTTGCCACGGATGCAGGATCTGTAGATATATTTCATTAGGATCTTGCATTTCCGTTGCTACCACTGATAGAACATTTGAGGTTCCTGGGTTCATTACTTGTAACACTCAAGGTGTGGTCTATATTGCTATGTGCACTGCCTGTCCAGCTTTTTACGCGGGAATGACCACTAGAAGTTTAGGGACACGCATTAAGGAACATCTATACAGCATAAGAAGTGAAGATCAGAATAATGCGTTATTTAAACATTCTGGTGTTTGTTCCAGTTTTAAGAAATTTGTTTTTTCTGTTTTAGAAGTATGTAAACAAGACATGAGGGTGGGAGATTTTAAAAATTATTTAGAACAAAGGGAGACATTGTGGTAGATTAAGTTATCTTCAGATAAACCCCCTGGCCTGAATGAAACAATTAATGTCAAGTGTTTCTTAAAATATCGTAAGTTGGTTATTGATAAACACAGTGATTTGTCTTTCTTTTTCAAACCATGAACATTGTGACTTTAAATTTTAATTAATTGATTGTTTTTAATTGTGTTAATTGGTAACTTAGTATGTATTTAAGAGGTCTGATTTTTTGATAGAATGTATTCTGATGAAGTCGTTTGATGAAAGCGGTCATTAAAAATTTTGTACGCTATTTTTTGGATCTGTGAATTTCTCTGCTTGGCTCCTCCTGCCATTGTTTTTGATTTATTTGTTTGGTGGCTATATTTATTTTTATTCTTTTTTCTAACAGCTTTTTATCTCTAGCTGTGCCTGACCCCTTTGTCCAGGTGGTACATCTGGGAGGGGTTTTGGCGGTTGGATCGGAGGGGAAATGAAGGGGATTTTGTAACCCTCGGATATGATCGACTGTACCCATTTGTCTTGAGAGAGGGATTGCCAGGCTTCCGGGTACAGAGATAATCTTCCCCTGACTGCCTCCGAAGGTGGACATTCGGGCAGCTTCTCAGGGATGCTGAAAGGGTTGGTCAGGGAAGGATTCCCTTTAACCCTGGTTCTGTGGACCCCCTGGGGTGGCATCTATTATTGTTCCCCCCTCTGCCTCTGGGGGGAAGTTCACCACGTGCGGCAGGCGCGACTCCCTGTGGTTTGCGGAACCACATCTTTCCACCCTTCTGACCTTTAGGGTATGGTCTAGATGGTGTGGAAAAGTGGACTCCCACGGCAGAGAGAGTCTTACCATCTTGCTCGCACCTGGTGAGGGTATTCTTCACCTGAGGTCCAAACAACTCTGAACCATCAAAGAGAGTGTTGGTGAAGGACGCCTTGAAGGGATCTGCAAAATTACAGAGTCGCATCCAGGCATGACGTCTTAACGCAACACCTGTGCCTGTGGCCCTACACGCACCATCGGCTGCATAAGAGATAAGCCGCATGGAGGAGTTGGCAATGGAATTCAGGGTAGCCAGTTGGGAGTTAATCTTGTCCTGATACCCCGCAGCAGAAGGATCCTGTATGGTTTCACCCAGTTCTTTGAGCAAATCTCTCTGAAGGCGGGTGAAATGACATAAATAGTTCAGCGACCGCATGGCAAAGGTTGCTGAAGCAAATGTCCGCTTACCGTACCTGTCCATAGTCCTGGACTCTTTATTAGGAGGATGAACAGGTACAGAAGGATCAGCTAATTCCTTCTTAGTGGCGGCTGCTACCACCATAGCATCTACCGATACACCTTTGGTCAGAAATGGTTTGTCTACCGGAACAGAAATAAATTTAGAAGGCCTCCTAGGGGTAGGTTCCATCGATTCAGGAGCAGCCCACGCCTTTCTGGCCACTACTTCCATCAGTGGGTCGAAAGGATGGGACACCCAGGAGGTGTAAGGGCGAGACCCAAAAGCATCAAGGTAAACCGACTTGTCCTCGGAGGGTTTGAGGGTGGACCAATTCCCCCTCTGTTTCAGGATCTCTAGGATGTCTGAAAAGGAGACATCCTCAGAGGGGCATCTCGGGGAACCCTCCGACTCATCCAAGTTGGTGTCCGAAGTGATAGACTCGGGAGAGTCTACGTGCTTCCTCTTGCACTTTCTTTTCCTAGGGGTTTCCCCTGAAGCTTCAGGGGAGGCCTCGGACGAAGAAGAGACACCCAAAGTGGGTACCCTATGCTTTGGATCTCTGCTATCAATTGCCAGAGGATGACCAGAGACCGTAACAAGCACTGTAGAGGGAGGAGCTGAAGGAACCAACCTTGGAGCGGACACCGGATCCAGCACGCTCCTCATCACCTCAAAGGCTTCTCTATCAGGCACAGAAGAAAGTCCTGGCTCTGAGGATACCAGGACCGCTCCCAGTGCTGACAGAGAAGGCTCCGAGAATGATGTCGAGGCTGAACTAACCAGCGCCGACACTCTGATAGGGAGAACGGGGTCGGACAAGGGTCCGATGCCACTCGCCCCCTCGGAGCCAATGATGGAGTCCCGGAGCCCGGACCTCCCCACGGACGGCACCAATGAAGAGGTCGGAGCCGACGACACCGGGGCCAAAGGTGGTAGTATCGGCTCTGACGTGGGTAAGGTCCCAGTTCCAACAAACTCCGGCTCCGACCTCAACTGAAGAGTCGGAGGAGGAATCGAAATTGGCACCGAGGGAGCCACAGTCTGGTGAGATGGGCTTTGGAGTATTTGGGCCAGTGCCTGAAACTTGAGGAGTCTACTGACCACCCTCTCAATGTCATGGTCGGACAGCCTGGAAGACCTGGAGGAATGAGTCCTATGACTCCGCTCCGACAGTAAGGGCGATCCTGGAGCCAAACGAATGGACTCTACGGAGGGTGACCTAGAGCGCCTGCGTGCTGTTGTCAGCTCCGATATGGGTTTCAGAGCGGGCAAAGTCTTGCTCGCATCGGATCCGACTGGAGCCGATGTCGGAGCACTTTCGGTTCCGCCAGCTGTCGACTCAAGGACTGGCGCCGAGGGTTTGGCAGGCTTGGATGACTTCCCCGAGCCAGACTTAGACGGGGAGTCATCAGGCTTCAATAAGCCCCTCAAAATTAGCTTATTCCGGCGCTCCTGCAGGACTCTTGGACTAAATCCGTGACAAACGGAACAAGAGTCCTGCAGGTGCAAGGGTCCCAGGCAATAAACGCAAGAAGTGTGACCATCTGTCAGAGACATCTTCTGACAACACGAGTCACACTTCTTGAATCCTGAGACTTTAGTGTCTTTGGACATTATAGTGGACACTAACAATCTAACACAGTCAGCACACAGAACTCACTCAAACAGTCACACAAGGGGAGAAGTTAAAGGGCTGTCTAGGAAAACACACACACACCCACTCAATAAGGGCAAACTATAGAAAAACTAAAGCCCGAAGGCCCGTTTATCAATTTGACTAAAGGAGGGGGGGGCTTAACGAAAACTGTTAATAAGCTTTTAAGGGTAAGATAATGAACAGATAGGGAAAACTTACCTTAAATTTTAAAAAAAGTCCTCACAAAAAGAAAAAAATCTTTACACTGACCTGAGCCGGTAAAAACGCAACCTCTCAGTGAAGTGGCAAATGAGATCTGGGGAGTTAGCGCATGGTATTGTGGGATATAGGGCTGCCTCGAACCGGTAAAAATAGCTCTCGAGCTATAGTATAGGCCGAGTCGGAGCCGAGGATCGGCTCCGAACCCATCCAGCAAGAATGAAGGTGAGAATGACAACTTAACATCAGAGGTTAAAGCGATGGAGGGAGTGAGAGAGACAGACAGACCAACTAATGTACTGTAAGCATTTTGTTCTGTACTGTTGTCTTCTACTCTCTTAACTGTTTTACATGTATACTTATGAGTGTATACTCTACTCTCCCATAACAGAGAAGTGACAGCTTTATATGGCTGGATGTCAAAAAAAAAAAAAAGGCAGGCGTGACTATCTCTCTCTCTCTCTCTTTTTCAGCAGTAGGGTGTGTATGACATCTGTGCCAGTCCACTGTATAATTGCAATTGTGCTTGCAGCATATGTGAGTAATATTTTTTTCACTGTGTTGTCCTTCTGTAGGTTCATTTGTGGAAGAAGAGAAGGTGAGTGCATACTCACCTTGGTTTGTGAGGACTGATACCTCTGGCTCAATATCACACCACATGGACCCGGCGGGGGGGGGGCTATCAGAAACTCAGACCATCTATATGGCTGAAATTTTGGATTCCACACCAAGCATAACAGAAAACAAGGAAAAGGATTTTCAGAAGAACTGAACTCCTACTGATCTGGACCAAAATTGCTGCTCCATGCCCAAAATCCACATGACCCTGGACCATCAAAGACCGCTAGATTCCGGTAAAATTATACCTCCTCAACCAGGAAAGCCAATCACCTATCAATAATTAATCACCTTAGAGGAGACCATTAACTTCAAAATACCCCTAGCCAAAAAGGGACAAAATATCTACAAATTCCAAACCATAAAGAAGGGCATCCCAGCTCCAGACTAGGGCATGGAACCATTCAATGAAAACTCTTACACAGCTGGAATCACTGGTACATGAGAAACAAATTAATTTTATTCCACAGCAGGAGTAACATAGTCAACAGAATAGTGGACTTAAGACTATGCCTACAAAGGTTCAACCCTAAAGTATTGTTTTATTGAAAAAGAGAAAAAAAGCAACACCAACACAGTAGGTTCTAACCATGCTCCAGGCAGTAAATGTTAAAATAAAACAAGTAACTTCTGCCCTGATGCACTGATCCTGAGTGCCTTCAAAGCCATGTGCAGAGCTGACATTTGTAATATTGTAACTAAACAAGATAAGAAGAAACAATTCTATAACTTGAACAAAGATGAATTACAAGCCCTAGTTAGTATTGACAGAGACAAGGCCAGGAGAGTAATGAATGCTGATAAGGGCAGGGATATTCTACTTACAGACAATGCTGCTTACAATAGAAAAACTGAGAGAATGCTTCATAACCCAGTTTCTCACAAGAAAGTCAATATGACAGTCACAAATGCATATGAAGCCATTTGGGATGTCTTGAATTCAATGACTGATGAAATACTAAGTAGCAAAGTGCAAAGATTTCTTGAAATAACCCGCCCCAAAAATCCCTTCTTTTTCGGAATCCATATCTCCCATACAGGCCCATGGTAGCACAGGGAGACTCAATAACCAAGCACGTATCCATTTACCTTGAGGTTTCAATCAAACCCCTTGCAGCTACAGCCAGCTCATATATTGTGGACAACACTGATTTTCTTCAAAAAAATCAAAGATATCAGGATATACCTTGAAACATGACTTATCACCAACAATGCAGAATCCCTCTACACAATTTTACCACACAATTACAGCATAAAAACAGTAGAGGCAGGTGATTACATAATTTTTCCTGCTACTAAAACAACTTATTCAAATTTCATGACAAATTGTATCAAGGGACCACAGGAATAACTATAATGACATCCATGGTCTCAAGCCCGATAAATGTCACTTTACCAAAAAGGGAGGAAGAAGCTGATTATGGCTCCAGTTTTCACTATCACATGGCATGTTACCTTCATTTCATTGATGACATTTTCATTGTCTGGAATGGTGATGAAAAACAGCTGAAAGACTTCTACTCTGATACTGACAGCTTGACATCATTCCTGGAGTTTTCCCCAGACCAAATCCAGAATACTGTATGTTTTCTAGATCTCATTGTCAGCAAGAACATTGAAACTGGGTCCCCTTTCCAACAATCTTATACTGGAAAGCCACAAGGGTGAACCTATGTCTCCATTATGCACCTCCAGATACCCAAACATAATGTCATAAACTAAAAGGGCATGTGCATCTCAAAAGTCTCAAAAAAATTTACGGACTTTCTACACAACCTAAATGGGCTCAAGAAAGACTTCCTAGCTAGGGGATATGAACGCAGGATGTTCAATTGCACATTGGAACCAAAAAAAAAAATGTAAAATAGCAGAAGACAACTTCCTGCTGAATCCAGTTAGTAGATTGCACAACATCTTCAGAATAATTTACCTCAATCCCCAAACTTGAAGCCTAGGAAAAAAGAAGTACGGCAATGATATTTAGAAGGGAAGATAAAGAAAGCCTTGGAATCATCACTGATAACTGGATCATAAGAGACAATGACATACCTATAGCCGAGATCCTTGAAATGGGCCCTAGTTTTATCTTTAAGAAGGGAAAAAATATCAAAGCCTTTCCTTGAATCGAAAGATTTTGGATGCAGATCCTTAAGGAGAGTAACAACAATTATACAGAATATTATATTCATAGAGTAGCAGAAAGTATTCCAAGAACTTAGCCAATAGAGGAATAAAAAAACAAGATTCTGCCAGTAAGGATAACTACAATTAAGGCTACAGAGAAAAGGCAAGAGAGGGCTGGAATTTCTTGGAGGAAGCTGGCAAAGGAACCAAGGTATTTGGAAAAATAATTAGACAGGGAAAGGTAATTGAATGGGAAGAGGCCAAGAAGATATTTGGACTACAAACTAGAGACTGATGTCCCTGTCAGGGATTGATATCCAAATGCAGGCAAAGAGAAAGGGATAGGGGAATCTTAAATGAATGACCTGCACTGGTTGAGTTTTGAGTTGAGTCTAGAATAGAAGCTGATGTTAAAAATAAGATAATTAGAAGACTATATACAATATTGCATAATAACTATAGGAATCAATCAGAGGAGGTCAGAAAAAGATTGGGAAGAGAGATTAGATAAGCAATTCACAAAGAAACAATGGGAGGACATATGTATGATTTCCCAATATGCAAAAAAGTCTAGAAGATTTAGGACTTTTGCTTGGAAGTGTTTTCATAAGTACTTTATAGCCCAAGCAAACTCCAAAACATTGTCCTTAAGTAGACGAGAAACTTCATGAGACTGAGTTTATTTTGTGGTCACACTGGAAATTTAACATACTGAAGAATTAATGCTTTTTTCTTTTTTTAAACTGGTTAGTGGTTTGAAGGATTTCTTTTTCCTTGGTTGATGCTTTCAGTTTGAGGGGTGGCCACGGTGGTGCAGCAGTTAGCATTGTCGCCTCAGAGCAAGAGGTTCTCTAGTTCGATTCTCAGCTGGGGTGTCTTCTGTGTGGAGTATGCATGTCCTCCCTGTGGTAGCATGGGTTTTCTCCGGGTGCTCT